>NC_071089.1:121056554-121356554 GCF_027358695.1 Spea bombifrons | reverse complement strand
TTAATAAACGAACCCAAATGATTCTGATGTTTGAAGTGAGAAGGAAATGGAAATATATTTTCTCTGTAATCACGTTTTTGGGGTCTTTGGGCTGGGGGGGGTTTGGCGATTGGGCCATCGAATCATTATTTTTTGGCATTACGGGTTAAACGTCATGAAGGTTGTAACGGGTTAAAAGCCTCTGTAAATGTTACACATTCCGGGTCCTGTCCCGGGGAGCGTCTAACAAGATCCATATATATATATATTTTATCATTCTTGTTATTTCTATGTTTTGTTTTTCAGATCCTGGTTTTATTTCAGCGTACGCGGCGGGGCCCCTGGGAAACTCATTAAAATCAACGTCATGAACATGAACAAGCAGAGTAAGCTTTACTCCCAGGGAATGGCGCCCTTCGTCCGCACCGTCCCCATTAAGTCCCGGTGGGAGCGTGTCCGAGAGCGCCCCGTGTTCCAGGTACGGGGGGGGGCTATTACTGTATACCGTGACAAGCTGCCGCTGTATGGAGTGTGCAAGCAGCGCCGTCTGACCTTAACCCTTTATATTCTATATCCGTGACTTCCTGTTTTGATCTCCTTTTAGATGGTGGACAGCCAGTTTGTGCTGTCCTTTGTTCACCGGTTCCCGGACTGCCGCGGCGCCACCACGTACTTTGCGTTCTGCTTTCCCTTTTCATACGAGGAGAGTCAGGAGATGCTGGCCGGGCTGGACGATCGCTTCTCCGACTGCAGACACATGACTCCCGGCAGGTACCGTTCAACGCGCCCGCTCCACGGAGAACGGCTCTCGCCAACGCCGGGCATCGGGGCGCGAAGCGTCTTTTCACTCTATTATCTTAATCTGCAAAGTTAAACGTATTTTTCTTATTTTCAATATCCGAGCTCGTTACTTGGGGCAGCACTCGCTCCAATTCGTCTATTAAGGCAATCTAAAACTTAGATGTAATGAAGTTCTGTTTTACCGAGAGTGTGGTAGATCAGAGCAACAACTGCCCAGCAGAGGTGGTAGAGGGTAATACAGTGAGGGGATAGACATGCGGCTGCTGAGGTGGATTAAGGTTTTGAGTCTTAGTGTTTATCTGCGGTCAGATTTGTTCCCGTGAGGTTTGTAGTCTTTACCGTTGATGTCTTCCGCATGTCGCGCAGCCGCCCAGACTCAGTCTATTACCACCGAGAGCTGCTGTGCCACTCCCTGGACGGCCTCCGCGTAGATCTCCTCACCATCACGTCCTGCCATGGGATGATGGAGGAGCGGGAGCCCAGACTGGACAAGCTCTTCCCCGATAAATGCACTCCGCGGCCGTACCGCTTTGCTGGGAAAAGGGTGAGTCCTCTGGGGACTGTACGGGCTGACTCCCGGCAGGGCTGTGTCTTGCTTTATGGCGCATTTTCTCATCTTGTGAGGAGGTGCCGAACCTGGTGGACTCGGGGGTCCCTTTCTGACACGCTTTGCTTTCCAGGTCTTCTTCCTGAGCAGCCGCGTTCACCCGGGAGAGACGCCATCTAGCTTTGTGTTTAATGGCTTCCTGGAGTTGATTTTGCGGCAGGACGACCCTCGGGCTATCATGCTGAGACGCATGTTTGTCTTCAAACTCATCCCTATGCTAAACCCTGATGGAGTGATGAAGGGGCATTACAGGTAAGTGCCCAGGCGTGGGTAGTTTCATATTGCCTTTGACCATTAAGCCCAGTGCTGCTTAACGTGATATAAAAACAACTCTGATGCTTTATGGCGATGCTAATGAAGTCCCTTCCTCCATAGACTTTCATTAGACAGAGAGTCTGACTGGACGATTAAGACTGAGCCGTTCTATTGGGCTCAGATAAGAAAGCGAGAACACGTTGTGTAAATCCTTTAATAAACTTCTTTAGGTTGCTAAATAGTAGCGTAACTGTAAAATCTTCGATAAATGGTCAGAAAAAAGCAAGAAATCCAGAATCGGCCCCATCCGGCCCCCGTCTAGTCACCCATGTTTCTTGTTCTAAATACTCGAACCTTAATCAGTCGTCGGTCTCGTCTTAGATCCAGAAGCAATATGCCTTTCCGTTGCTTGTTTAAAGTTCCACTAATGTGTTACTCTACCACTTCTGCTGGGAGGCTGTTCCACTTATCTTCCACCAAGTAGTAAGCATAACTCTAGTCTGCCCCCCCAATAAAAAACCTCAGTGTGCTAGCTAAACATCAGGTTTACTTGTTTGAGTAGAGGCAGTCAGAGGAGGAGGAACACGGAGGTCTCATTTACTAATTCCAATTGCAAAACAATCCATGAAATACATTGGCAAAAGCTGCTTTACTTAAGTATGAGTGGAGTGACCTTTGAACTTTTTATTTTTGGACGTTTTTAACCGCTAATCATAGCCTGACGTGACCGAACAGACCGGCCGTGACTCTCGCTCTTCCTGTTACAGAACAGATACCAGGGGTGTAAACCTGAACCGCCAGTATCTCAACCCAGATTTTGCGCTTCATCCGTCGGTTTATGGGGCCAAATCCGTCCTGCTCTACCACCACGTTCATAATCGTGTCCGGCCAGATGGTCCTGACTGGAGGAGCTCGGGGTCGCTTCTGCCCTCCAGTGTCGCTCTCCAGCCGAAGACTTCCAATCATTCCTCACCGGACTGCCTGATGCCCCACGAAGACACGCTGTCGGAAATCGAGAAGGCGAAGAACCTTCTCAACATCATGGACAGGGGAGGTCCGTACATCTCCTTTACTCAGGGCCAAGGGCCATCCCAGGAGGCCTCACCGCAGATCCTGTCTGGCTGTGGGGACTTTGCCGGGGAGGAGAAAGTGTGGTTGTTGGAGCCACTGGCTGGGCAGGGAGAGGGTTTACTCCTCTCAGACCCGGCCCCGTCTATTCCTCCTGAGGAGAGCGGCGTCGCCTTCTACGTGGACCTCCACGGCCACGCGTCCAAGAGAGGCTGCTTTATGTATGGCAACTATTTTTCCGATGACAATGACCAGGTGAGTAATGTCCTCATTGACTGATTTCTGCTTTATTATAGTATCTCTCTGTGTATTTATAATAAATAACTATTTTTACACGTCATAAATGACATATTCTCACCAAAACTAGACCAGCTGCTTCCAAAGAAACCTGTGACTTTGTCCATGCCGTGAAGGTCATGTTTTGGGTAATTGGTGTATCAGATAACTCCGCCAAGCCCAAGGAACACGGTTAAAACCCATTAGGCCGGTGCTCCAGGCACACTCACCCTACTGGATTCAGAAAGCCTGAAGGTGTGGAGTCGGCTGGGGAGTAACCGGGATGGAATCTTCTGCTTTGAAGTCGGAAATAGTCCGATACGGCTGTACAAGATCTGCTGAGGTTTCGTCAGCGAGTTCCTGGTCCAGACCACGCATGCCATCTTTGGGTCTCGTAAGGCCACGTCGGACAGGGTGGAATGGCTCCAGGACCGTACAAAAATGGCGGCCACGTACCACATGCACACAGAAAGTGCTTCTCACGGGCCTGGTCGGGGCAGAGGCAACCATAGATGGAAACCGATGATGGTCGAACGGTATAACCCCGTCAGTCGGGGCCGCTTATTCCGTTGGTCTCGGGGTGAGGGGATATGTGATTAGGACGTTACTGTCTGTTTCGAGTTGTGATGTTTAGGAATCTCTATAGTTTTCCCGTATTGTAAATACAAAGTTCTCCTCTAGTCTTCGCATCCTAAAGTATGTTGCCGATCTTCAAGCTGTTAGAATGTGACGTTTCCCCTCTGCCAGGTGGAGAACCAGCTCTATCCCAAGCTCATCTCTCTCAACTCTGCGCACTTCGACTTCATGGGGTGCAATTTCTCCGAGAAGAACATGTACACCAAGGACAAAAAAGACGGGCAGTCTAAGGAGGGAAGCGGCCGCGTGGCCATCCACAAAGCCACAGGGATAATCCGGAGGTAAATAATAAACAAATATTTGTTTTATACTTGTGTTTTATCAGTGTTTGCTTTCGTGTCGCATGACAACTAAACATCCGCTGAAAAATTCAGGCTGAATGAATGGA
Source organism: Spea bombifrons (assembly GCF_027358695.1). Classification (NCBI taxonomy): domain Eukaryota; kingdom Metazoa; phylum Chordata; class Amphibia; order Anura; family Pelobatidae; genus Spea; species Spea bombifrons. Next base: position 121,352,544 of record NC_071089.1, on the reverse strand, counting down.
TGAATATTCTTTCATTCGGTAACTGTAGGAATGATGGTTATAAAAGTGGCAAATTCACCATAGTAAGTGGAACAGCAGCTTTAATAATGCGTCACCTACCGTTGTGTTGTCACCTAGGTTGTTTATCTTATTTTCTAGCTACACACTGGAGTGCAACTACAACACCGGCCGCTGCGTTAACGCCATCCCTGTGGCGTGTCACGACAACGGCCGCGCAAGCCCACCACCTCCTCCAGCATTCCCACCCAAGTACACCACGGATATCTTCGAGCAGGTAGCCCCCTCAAGCTTAATATTCTATCGGCGCGAAACCCACCCACAAGCCAGTGCTTTATGTTTGAAGGTCATGTACCATAAACTCGATTGTGTGCCTGTTAACCTCCCGCCCGGGTGTCCCGGGCCCTGCCAGTGCAGTGACCTTCATCAGAACACAATGACAAATTAACAACAAAGTCAATAAGTTGACCTCTTTACAAGCCATTTTTTTAAGGGCGATGGATGATGAAGGGACACATATGAAGAAGCTGGTCCTAGGAGCTTGCAATTTGTTAGGAGGCTTTTTTGGGGGGGGTGATGTGGAGAAGTCAGTGGCCAGGAGATATTGAAGATAAGGGAGGGTACCTGGGCGGATAGATTGTAAGCTTCTCTGAACGGGTGGGTTGTCGGATTGTGGAGTTGCTGGTTAAAGCACCGGTGAAGCTGCCGGTGTCTCGTATCATTTGCACGGTTTCTTCCCTGCCAGGTGGGCAGAGCTGTGGCCATCGCGGCTCTGGATATGGCGGAATGTAATCCGTGGCCCCGGCTCGTCATGTCTGAACACAACAACCTGTCCAACCTCCGGGCCTGGATGCTGAAGCACGTGCGCAACACCAAGGGTACCGGCAGTGGCCCGTCCAAGAAAAAGGGCCCCAGAACCCCACCCAAGGCCTGCAAGTAAGACTTCCCTGCGTGACGTGACCCGGGCCCCAACGGTAAAAAATGCTGTATCGGCCCCCTGACTAGGAAGGGCCGACTCCGGTGAGCTTCCGGTGCAGGAAGTGCTTGGATGGCCCTGTGTGATGTAAAGTTAAATCAGTGGGATATATCAGCCCGCTGAACCATACATTATGCTTCTTGGAGGAGAAACCCGCCGGTGCTGGCCCTTCGTAATGAACGATGACGCGAGAGTAAAAACACAACTCTGCCTTTAGTGAATAAGCCCCGCAAAGCCCCCAGTAAGAGAAATGTGATAGTCCTGTTCTCCGGATCCGCAGTATTCTTCCTCCCCGTTAAGTCTCCTCCGTGTAGCTGCTTCCGGATAAATATCTGAAAACCAAAAAGCATCTGAGATGGCCGGGCCTTCTGGTAAAATATCCCGCCTGCCTCGTTCTGTACGTGGAGTGTGACGGGCAGAGTGAGGCTCTGCCTTATGAAGGGGTTAATCATAAGCCTTCGATAGCTCAGCTGGTAGAGCGGAGGACTGTAGGCGTGACGCAGCTATCCTTAGGTCGCTGGTTCGATTCCGGCTCGAAGGATGTCTTTTTTTTTTTTTTATTTATTTATTTTTTAAAATATAATTATTATAAATTATATTATATATTAGTATTCATATTTTTTTAAAATAAATATTATGCAATTTTATTTTTTAAATAGTAAAATTACAGAAGATCAGGATTTAATAAGTGTGAATTACGTGGCATTGCAGTGTCACCTCCCACAGTCACATAAAATCAACCTGACGGGAGATACAAAGAATGGAAAAATCTAACATAAACCACTATATTCAATTACCAGACTAATTTTTTTTTTTTCAACAAATTCCGTGGACTTTATACATCGTGTCGCTTGCGTTGCCGTGTTAGCGCTAACCCTTTCAGCGAATCGGCGACAGGGCTGCAGCTTCTCCTCCAGGTTATTGCATTATTTTATTTATTTTATAACAGAGGGTAATGGTTACTCGCAGGGTACGTGAATACGCATTCCTCTTCCAAAGCCCCGTCGGGGGGAGGGGGGGCAGTAAACCGTCCCTCGTAAGGAATGAATAAACTCCTCTCGCGTGGAAACGTTTCAGCCTCGTGGTGCCCCGCGCTCGTCTCACTTTCTTTTCTCTCTCTCGTCTTAGCTTGGCGTCGAGTTCGTTATCCGAGAACAGTCTGATGAGGGCCAGAAGCTTCAGCACCGGCACCACCACCAGCGGCAGCAGCCTGCAGAGCTCCCCCCAGGCCAAACCCTCGCCCAGCTTCACCTTTCTCTGTAGTGGCAGCGGCCAGAGCCCACCCAAAGCCAGCCACAGGGTGCTGGGTCCAGTGAGAGGTAAGCCACGCGCCCGGCAGGGCTGGCACCCCATCTTCTCACCCATTGGCTTAATCTGGCATTGCTGTGGGCGAAAGCCGTTCTGAGGAGGCCCTTTATCCCAAGAAAGCCAGGATTTCCATAATAACCAGTACCCCCCCCAAGGCCTAATGATCCGTTCCCGGCATGAGTTTTGTGGCGTGTTTGATCCTGTTTAGATTTAAGAGGGGATTCGCATCCATTTTCGATTCGTTCCCAACGTTGTGTTAACGTGACATCATAGGAGTGACGCGTTCGCTCATTACCCGCTGAGTGAAGCTAAAGCACGGCGGGATTCACAGCTGTATGCGCGGAGGTTTCTGTACGTCGGCAGACTGCAACGTCTTTTACGATGGAGAGCTTTCGTTTTTGGCAACCAGGGGCAAACATTTTCCTTTTTTGGCTGATGCAACTCTGAGGCATGGCAGGAAGTGAAGCGCGCGCAGAAAAATGTCTTCCCCCACTAGCTGAAAAATGCCCATATTTCAGTAAACCCATGTATCTGTAAGCGATGCATTCCTCAAATCTGGGTCAGCCTTTCTACACCGTGGCCCCGGTCTGAGCACACGTAGCGACTCTCCCGAATCTTCAAACTGGAAAAGGCAATGGAAAGCAGGGGCCACCTACAGAACCCAAAGACACCGCGGAGGTGCGGAAGCTGCAGCATACAGCTTCCCGTGGGCTGCTTCTCCTGGATTGGCGCATGAAGTACAGCAGTCATCTTGTCCGACGGCCGGAGTGGGAACGTTACCGCAGAGTGATGCCGTGGTGGGACTCGGCGGAGTTTGAGCTGCTGATACTTGTCAGATACTTTGTCTCCGTGCAGTAAGCTGGGGGGAAGACGTGGCTCTGAATGTTCTGGTCTCGTTTTCCTCTGGGTCGGGGAATGGACGCCCCCCAGTAACGGGTCACATGTTCATTCATCTGGGGGTCTCTTCCTAAACGTCTTTTATCGGGGGGGCCGTAGCGGTTGAAAGAGAATTCACTCGAGTTTCTGGTCTGTGGAAAGAGCGCCGGTGCGACGGGTCAGCGGCCGCTTTATTTTCTACCTCTCCTTATTTAATTTCCTGCTGGACTTGAATGTATATTTTTAATTTATTGGAGACGTTGTAAAGTGCCTGCTATTATTATTATTATTATTATTATTATTATTATTATTATTTCCGTGTGATCTGGAGAAGTATCCGGACTTTATTCTGTTTACTGCAAATATGCAAGTGGAGTTTCAAGGCTTTATGGACGCTCTGGAGTGTGCGTGCCTACTCTGAGTGCGCTCTCTGTTAACTCGCTGCTTGTTATACTACTGTTGTGTGCTTACTTCCTGAGTGCATTCTGTGTTACGCAAGCACGGTCCTTTCAATGTTACCTGAGTGAGTGTGTGTGTGAGTGCGTGTCTCCTCTGAGTGCGCTCTCCTTTATGGAACCACCTCTTATAGTGCGACCTGAGTGTGCGTGTCTCCTCCGAGTGATGGAAAAACTCCTTGAAATACTACCGGAGTGTGAGTGCTTCCTTTTAATATTCTGTTGTGTGGACAGTGTGATGTGTCCCGAGGGGGGGGGGGGTGTGAGTGTGTCCCGAGGGGGGGAGTGTGAGTGTGTCCCGAGTGGGGGGAGCGTGAGTGTGTCATTGTGTTATGAGTAGCGTTACAAACAATGTGTGGGCCTTATTAGTTTTGTTATTTTGTTACTGATTTATTATTACAGAACCCGGGGCAAGAAGTGCATGAAAGTTTTTCTTTTTTGAAATGTGCTGCGGCCAGCATGGAGTCGGATGGCCGGTTCGTGCCGGTCGCTGCTCGCGGCCCGTGGATGCGTGTCGTAAACGTGTGCGTGTTTATGTATCGCTGTGTTTGAAGCTGACACGGATTTGCTGCGGATATTTCGTGTGCGTTTGTGATTTTGCCTGCCGAGGGGCAGTCATTACCTGTGTCTGTATAACTCCCAGGATTCTCAGCCAGCACTCTAGCAGGAAGTGCATGCGCCTTTTGCCTGCCTGGCAGAGCCACCTGCTGGTCACCGTCGGTATTGGCAGCGAGAGCTTGCTGTGACCTCTCACTTTCTAAACCCGCTGAAAGTAGAGGCTAGTAGGCTGGCTGAGAATCCTGGGAATTGTGACCTAAAACTCCTTAGAAAATTCTGGTAGATCGGAGATAAGATGACACGAGGGGCCGGTCTTCGACCCCCCCCCGCCTAATCCCGGGTAGCACCGCCAGACGCCCCTCTGCGCTGCCATCTTAACTGCCGAGCGCCAGGTTACGATGGACGTGATACCCGGCGGCTGTAACGACTCGGCACGGGCCGCTGTAGTGTAGTGGAGCCTGGATGCTGATTGGCTGCCTGTTTTGAGGCAGAGGGGCCGCCGGGCTCCTCCTGGACGTGCTGCCCGGGGCGGGTAACCACTGGGTAACGGGGCTAGAAACGTACAAATAGCCGGCAAGCAGCCGCCTGACATCATTATTGGCTAAAAATTATAATTGCCTTAAAATCCAAACCAATAGAATATTTTGGGTGATTTTTTGTTCTGCGCGGTAACCCGTCAGAGAAAAAATACCCGCTGGCTGGTTATGACCCGTATTCATGACATCACCACGCTGTACTGTATGCAAATGAACCTGTGTAATGCAGTCATTCACCCTCTTTATACGTCGGGGAAGTCGCTGCCGGCTCGCTATATTTGGTTACCGTGAATGGCGCTTTCATGCCGGCCGCGCTCTGTGTCCGTCCCGTGTTCCTGTTTGTGTTGGTTGTGAAAATAAAAGGTCTTCTGTTTCCATGCCTGTGTGGCGTCTTCTCTGCATTTCCTTCCATTTTATAAACGGCTTCCAAATAAAGCGGAATTCCTTCATTTTTCTGTAAAGGTATTTAAATAAAGCGTGTGTTCCGTCGGATCCGAGGACTCGCAGGGATCGGTGCGTGGAGCCGGTAGTCTCCGTGGGTTCCCGCGTGCTGGCGGGTCGGCATCCAGGAAGAAACCTCTGATCCCTGCACGTAAACGGGGATCGGAGGTCTCTTCCTGCATGCCGACCCGCCGGTGCCTCCGTACTCCTGTCAAGGTCCCCTCCCCCGCCAGTAAATACAATGAATAATGTATATAAGTATCTGGTCTGGAACAATAACCGGTGTCCAAGCTGCGTCCCTCAGAAGTGCGATTGGAATCCGGGTTTCTTCTCTACCTACAAATGTAGAACGGGCAGCTTCCAGCTTCTCTGAAATGTACTTGTTTAACCCTTTCCCGTTCTACGCAGTCGGCGGGTAATATACGGAACTCCACTCTTTAAGTGGAACTCAATCCTTGCCTGTTGGACCCGTTGCTCCGCCGTGGCCCAGGTGTCTCAGGAGATGTCTCGCTGTCACAGCCTCATCTGCACAGCATGAACGGTGCTTTCCCCAGGGCCTTGCGTTATTCTCCTCTTACAGGTGGCTCCAAGGCGAGACCAACGCATATCTTCTCCACGCGGCCACCCAGACTTGTTGTTTGGGGACCACTACTATAACGTTGGGTGTAGTTAGCATGTCTCTCCAGGCTTCGTTTCATAGGATAGGAACCCCGCGCACGCGCTTATGTTGCCCGTTGGTTTCCCTAGAAACGCGAGCTCAGGAGAAGAGGCGTCAGCATCACCAGTCGTTACTTCGTGCTGCGGTCCACAGCCCGACCAGAAGCCATCACCGGTGCGGCGTCCAGAACCTCCAGCCCTCCCCGTCCGTGGCGGCGTCGACTCACCAGAGGCCGTCGCGTTCCGGGCCCGTCACCCTCAGCATGACAGGTTTGTGTTCCTCCCAACCCGCCACCAACCTCTCGAGATCTTGCCTTCTCTTGAAGCCCTCCCAGAGTCGAGATGTGAAATCTCTTTTTTTTGATCTAGCAAAGGTTGGTCGTGGGTTTTTTCTTTTTGTTTTCTTTTATGTCGGATTCCTCTCATTAATCGCACGTTGCTCCCGCGTCCTACCTGCTTGTGCATGCGCAGCCCGGCAAACCATGAGTCTTCTTTAAAGAAAACCATTAAGAGGCAATGGGCTTCAGGCGTAAGAACGTCTCGTATTAAACAGCCGAGGTTGCCCACTATTTGCCAATGATGGCAGAGACCGCTTTATGTCGGTGGCGGTCCAGTAAGGATCCTCTCTTGCAGTCGCATGTCGGCGTCCATGAGATTGAAAGCCGCATGGTCCTCGGATTCTAAGAATCTTGGAGATTTTAAGATGTTTGAGCTCCGATCTCGATGGCTCGTGGTTTTCAGCCTGGCCGTAATACTCTACAGGTCCACGATGAGCCATTTAGATAATTCTTTGTGTTCTTCTCACCCTATACCAGTTTGCCAAAAATGTGGGGTAAAGGGGTGCCCCTCGGAGGGGCAGTTTGTGTGCGGGGGCCAGTATTAATGTTCTCTGTTACGCGCGTTGTGTAGGAAGTGGCCTCAGCAGGTCGTCCCCGGCTAGCAAGTCGTCTTCAGAACTCAAGAATGTTCGCCAAGGAGGCCCGAAAGCGCCGCAGGTGACAGCGGAGCGCGGAATGGCTCTGTTACAGGTCAGAATCCTGGTCCATCGCGCGGGGCTCTTGCGGGCTCCTCCGATTCTCTCCTGAAGTTCTGCTGCGATGGATTTTACTCACAAGTAACAATTATTTACTCGTAGAACTTACAGAAAAGGGGAAACGGCCGCGTCGAACCAGGCTTTTCCAGGTAACTTTCTTTCTCTTCTGTATGATGTGTCCTAGTCCGTGACGAGCTCGCTGTGGAGGGTCCCGAGGGTCCACCTCATCTTTTCTAGTCTCTCTCTCTCTGCCCCCCTCCTCTCTCTCTCTCTGCCCCCCTCCTCTCTCTCTCTCTGCCCCCCCTCTCTGTCTCTCTCTCTGTCCCCCCTCTGTCCTTCTCTCTCTCTCTCTCTCTCTCTCTGCCCCCTCCTCTGTCTCTCTCTGCCCCCCCCTCTGTCTCTCTCTCTGCCCCCCCCTCTGTCTCTCTCTCTGCCCCCCCCTCTGTCTCTCTCTCTGCCCCCCCCTCTCTCGGTCTCTCTATCTGCCCCCCCCTCTCCCCCTATTAATGTTCTCGGCGCATTCTACACAAGGTTACAGTTGATGAAATGAAATCTCTTCACGCGTTCCTCTTCCCAGGTCTTTGGAAAACCTCGGTCTCCGGCCCAGCAGGATCCCGGTACGCAGGAGCAGCGTCCTCCACCCCCAGAGCCTTCTGCGTATCCCAAAGGAACGAGAGTCCCCCCTCCTCCGAGTGTGGAAATACAGCGCGGACCCCATCGTAAAGCAGCGCGAGCTCGCAGGTGGGGCAACTGGCCTCCTGACTTTACAAATGCCCTAATGTGATGTAAGGAAGGGTTACTTCACGGAGGTGGTAGGGGATGTTTCCGACAGCTTCGCAACTTGAAAAAAAAACTGATGTCATCAAAAGACACATAATCATCACCCTTCCCATTTCATTCTCTAACTTAGCCCCCGTATTTTATGGTCATCTTTACGTTTCTTGGTTCTCATCTTTCTTTTTTCTTCTTCAGATTTGGCCGCGGTTGCCTCCAGCCTGACAGTGCGCTCCGTGCCGATGCTCAGGTCCAAGGCTGAAGAGGCGCTGTTTATCTGTGAGCCGACCAAAGAGATTAACGACCAGGTAACCGAACGGCTGAACAATATGGCGGGGCGGGGGGGGGGTCTGGCCGATCTGAATATAGAGAGAGGGGAGTTAGACTGGCGGCAGATAGAAGCCGTAGTCTGCCAAACTTTCCAGCCCGTCGGCTCTCCTGTCTCCGATGGCCGAATGCCTGTCCTGCGGTTTAATCTCACTTTTACCCTCTGCTGCCTGGGCTTCTCGTCCTGACGTTTCTGGAACAACGGGCAGCTAAGCGAGCTCAGACCTGGGGGTCGTTGAGTTTGCCCAGAAACCTTGGAGAAGACACCGCGTGTATTTCTGTGTATTACATGGTTTGGGAAGAAAACTTACCCTGTAATCCCCTGAAACGACTCTATGCAGAAGGTTCCGTACGTTCCCTATAATGAGCATGATGAGGTGTATTCACTAAAGAGAATGGCCCTGTATAATGCATACATCAATAGTTTAGGAGACTGTGGAAAATGTCTCGCTGATGTAACTATGCATTATATAGGGGCAGCCCTTGACTGGGTCAAGGAGGCAAAATGTGACTCTTCTGTCATCCCTCCCTTTATTAAATACGCCCGAGTATTGCTTCCCGCGCTGCGTTGTTGACTCGGGTGAGACCTGCGCTGTCCTGACGCCCCCCCCGAGCTCATTTACCGTGTTCTGCGTTTCAGAGTTTCGCGTTGGTCTCGCCAGAAGCCGCTCGGCTCTCTCCGTATCAGAGTGTCCTCTCCGTCTGCTCCGAGGCTGAGTGAAGGCTGGGCCCGGACGCCCCCCCCCCCCCGGCCTCCAGATGGTGCTAATTTACTACAGGTTTGGTGGGCCCATCGCAGGCGGAGCGGCCCATCGCAGGCGGAGCGGCCCATCGCAGGCGGAGCGGCCCATCGCAGGCGGAGCGGCCCATCGCAGGCGGAGCGGCCCATCGCAGGCGGAGCGGCCCATCGCAGGCGGAGCGGCCCATCGCAGGCGGAGCGCGTCTCCTGTGCGTGTCTGTGAATATTTGCACTTTGTCTCGTGTCCTGGTTTGCACTACGTTTTCTTGCCTTTTTTGGAGCTAATGACACAAAACGATGCCTCCTCCCCCCCCCCGTGTTTATTAACGCACGTTATTACCACGAAACGATTCCCGCTGTTTGCAGGTTTCTATTCTTCTATTCCAAGCCTGAACAGTATTTCTACAAACGCGATTTCTAGAATATTAGACCCGAAATTTCCCTTTTTATTTATTTTAATATTTTTTTGTGATCTCACAAAAATCCTACAATTTTTTTTTTTTTTTTACCTTTTTTTTTAATTAATTATATCCCCCCTTTTTAAATTATTTTTTTTGGAGGGGGGTTCCTTCCTGTTTTAACTCTGATGTATGTATCGGTATAAAGATATTTGTATGGCGATTTTTAACATTCTTAAAAGTTTATTTTCCTGTTTCTGTATTGTAAATGGTTATTGGTTGTTGCTGTACCGCCGCAGTGTCGTCGAGTCCAAAGAAAGCTGTGCCGTGAAATAAAAGTTATTAAGCTTATCCGTGTGAATTACACCGCGCCGGCCCGTCCCCGCTCCTGCGCGAGAAGCCCACCGGGGTCGGCCTTTCGTAGTCGAAGCTCGTGCCGGTGCGGGATCCCAGCGGGGCTCTTCACATAGAACCATGGAGAGTCTTAAATACACATCGTGAATAAAGAGACGGTGATGGGGGGGGAGAGTAACAAAAACTGCTGCTCCGTACAAAGGGCCGGCCCAACCGGACGGAATAAAGAAAAAAAAAAAAAAATTTACTAAACCAAAACTACTATTTTTAAAATTTTTTTTTTTTAATTGATCTCTCAGAGTTGATACGTTTTTATTCCCCGGTTTTATGGTCAGATGTGTTTATCGAAGATGCCCCTTACTTGTAGCCAACCGACGCTCTCCTACGTCTTTTGCGCAGAGGTCGCCCTCGTGCTATATATTGGGGCGTTTGTTGGGCCGATGCCACGTGGTTAGATTTGCAGGGGGCGTTTCTAATAGTTCAGCGGTTTAGGTCTGGGATGTACGGGCCGCTTGGACATCTCTTTCTCTTGGAGGCAGAGACCGTTCAGCAGATGGAAGTCTCTAGAAGACTGCGTGGGTCGGCTGGAGGGTTTTACCTGACGGGCGGCTCTGCCTGAAGCGTCCGGCTCTCGGCCAGTAACGGGCGGCTCTGCCTGAAGCGTCCGGTTCTCGGCCAGTAACGGGCGGCTCTGCCTGAAGCGTCCGGTTCTCGGCCAGTAACGGGCGGCTCTGCCTGAAGCGTCCGGCTCTCGGCCAGTAACGGGCGGCTCTGCCTGAAGCGTCCGGTTCTCGGCCAGTAACGGGTGGCTCTGCCTGAAGCGTCCGGTTCTCGGCCAGTAACGGGCGGCTCTGCCTGAAGCGTCCGGTTCTCGGCCAGTAACGGGCGGCTCTGCCTGAAGCGTCCGGTTCTCGGCCAGTAACGGGCGGCTCTGCCTGAAGCGTCCGGTTCTCGGCCAGTAACGGGCGGCTCTGCCTGAAGCGTCCGGTTCTCGGCCAGTAACGGGCGGCTCTGCCTGAAGCGTCCGGTTCTCGGCCAGTAACGGGCGGCTCTGCCTGAAGCGTCCGGTTCTCGGCCAGTAACGGGCGGCTCTGCCTGAAGCGTCCGGTTCTCGGCCAGTAACGGGCGGCTCTGCCTGAAGCGTCCGGTTCTCGGTGAGTAACGGACGGAAGCCGGTAACGCTGTCCTCGCCCGGTTCTGTTATGTTGGAGATGACAACCGGGAGAGCAGGGAAGTTCTTATAATGGAGGAGAGCACCGCTGGGTATCTTTAAGGGTTGGGTTCCCTTACTGAATAGAAGGATTCATGAATGGGGGGCCGGGGGGCCGGCTGGACTGGTGCCGTAATAATAATAATAATAACGCACAGAGAAGTCGGGAGGCTGGACACGCAGCGTAGCAAACACCTGCGGAGCGCTGGTCCATCACACAATCTCTAACCGAGAAGAGCTGCGCGGGAGACCCCCAAAGACGGGATACTGAGGGGATGCAACGCCAGTTAAGCACCGGAGACCCTTCTTACCACTGCGCACGCACAATTGCCTTTCAGTGTGGCTCCCAGAAACGTAAGTGTTCCATTAAACAGTGCAGGAGTAGAGGCCACCTGGCCACCGACGGACAAGTGTGCGTAGAACACACTCTCCATTTCCCCAAACGGTCTCCATCTCGCGCTTGTAACAAAACACCACAAAGCCTCTTTATGACGGCAAAACGAGCTGCCCCACACCGGCCGGCGGGACGAGCGTTTGGGGTTTTTCGGTATCATTTTAGAGAACCAAAACGTGGCTTGTATTTTGCTGTATTCTAGGAGAGCGCCGAGAGTTATTTATTTTCTATACAGCTACAGGAGGGGCCGGGGCAGAGGCAGCCCGTCGGAGGACCCAAAGCTGCCGGCGGCTTTGGGTTCCACAAAGCTCCCGAGGCATTGTGGAACCCGCGAGTTTGGTTTATTCTTTCCATGCCATTTTGCGGCAGACGTAAGAGACTCTGCGCCTGCGCTGCTGTGTTGCGGCCCAGGCGTGTTGCGGCCCCGGCGTGTTACATGTTCTTATAAGGAATCCTAAAAGTCACGGAGGATTAGATTAGGGATTCGGTCCACGGTGGGGGGGACAATTATACAAAAAAGAAATGCATTTTAAACAAAAAGAAAGCATTTATTTTGGTAGAGAAACGACACGAAACATATCTACAGCAGGGGCAGCGAGGAGGGAACGTACGAGTCGGGTCTTCTCTCAGCATCAGGCGCGATGGTAACGCATCAGGCGCGATGGTACATCCCCTGGGGAGAAACAGACAGACATGGAGGGGTTATTTCCAAAAGCGGCCCCTCACCCGGTGTGCGTCGGTAACAGAGTGCGGCATGGAGCCGCCGTCGCTGTCAGTCATGTGATATTTTGGGTGACTTTCCTGGCTCCAACACCACACTGAGCTGATGCTTTATGGCGATGCTAATGAAGTCCCTTCCTCCATAGACTTTCATTAGTCAGAGAGTCCGGCTGGGTGATTAAGACTGAGTCATTCTATCATTCCCCACAGGCAGTATGATAAGGAGTCGGGCGTTTGTTATCTGAGCCCAATCAACTAGCCAGAGAACGGCTGATATGCAGCTGCCTGAAAACATTACAGCATCAAACACCAGAGGGTCAGAGGTCGAGACGGAGACCCCGCAGCCAAACCGAAGCGACCTGACGGAGACCCCGCGGCCAAACCGAAGCGACCTGACGGAGACCCCGCAGCCAAACCGAAGCGACCCGACGCCGACCCCTGCTCCAGGCGAATGACTCCCCCGCTTACCGCGCCAGTGTCCGGAGCGCTTGCCCATCACTCCTGCTTCTTGGGGTTATTAACGGCCACGTAATGGTACAAAACCACCAGGAGGAACAAGGACACGCCGAGCATGTTGGCGAAAATGGCGAGCTGCACGTCGGTGATCATCCTGCCGGGGAGAAAAAAGAGGAATTACACGGAAGCCGTCAGAGCGCTCGGCGGCAGCAAACTGAACCTGCGGGGGCTGCTGCTGGCCGCACCGGTCAATACCAGGTCAGCCCACAGGGGCTTCTACACCCACCTCCCCCAAAAGCCGCCACTGCCATGGGCCCCTCCCCCAGACCTGGTTCTGTATAACACTGACTGCTGTCATAGATCTACCTCGGTATAACACCAAACCCTCCCAGAGCAACCGCCATATAATACCCACCCCTCCTTACAACACCACTCACCCCTGCCTCCACATAACACCGCTCACCCCTACCCCATCCCCGCCTCCACATAACACCGCTCACCCCTACCCCATCCCTGCCTCCACATAACACCGCTCACCCCTGCCTCCACATAACACCGCTCACCCCTGCCTCCACATAACACCACTCACCCCTACCCCATCCCTGCCTCCACAGAACACCACTCCCCCCTACCCCATCCCTGCCTCCACATAACACCGCTCACCCCATCCCTGCCTCCACATAACACCGCTCACCCCTACCCCATCCCTGCCTCCACATAACACCACTCACCCCTACATAACACCGCTCCCCTCTACCCCATCCCTGCCTCCACCTAACACCGGTCACCCCATCCCTGCCTCCACATAACACCGCTCACCCCTGCCTCCACATAACACCACTCCCCCCTACCCCAAAGCTGCCTTCACATAACACCACTCCCCCCTACCCCAAAGCTGCCTCCACATAACACTCACGCCTCTCCTGGGCCCCGTCTCCATATAACGCGGACCCCTCTGTCAGAAGCACCTCTCTTAGACACCCGGGGGGGGGGGGGGAATGGTAATCGCTCTGGGGCTGCTGTGCTTTAAACACGTTTTATCCCCCCCCGTCCCTGTACAGAGGTTCCTGTACAGAGGTTCCTGTATAAACGCACCGGACAGGGCTGCCCCCGCCTCTGTATAACACAAATCCTCTCACATGTCACACAGGTGCCGCCGGGGCTGGTATGCTGAGTGTAACGGGAGCCCCTCCGACCTACCTGTATATAAACCAAGCTTCCAGCAGTCAGAACCCGGTCTATCTGTCCGTCCGCAGCCGCCACTCAGCCACTTCCTGTCACAGAGACACGTCACCCCTGCCTGCGCCGGAGAACAGCGACATCTACCGGGCCAGAGGCCTCACTGAACCCAGGGAAGCGATAACCAAGATACTCCGCCATCTTACTCCACCCGGAACAGCGATAACCAACATACTCCGCCATTTTACTACACCCGGAACCTCGATAACGAATATACTCCGCCATCTTACTACACCCGGAACAGCGATAACTAATATACTCCGCCATCTTACTACACACAGAACAGGGATAACCAAAATACTCCGCCATCTTACCACACCCGGAACCTCGATAACCAATATACTCCGCCACCTTACTACACCCGGAACCTCGATAACCAATATACTCCGCCATCTTACTACACCCGGAACCTCGATAACCAATATACACCCAGAGCAGTGCAATACAAAGCAAGCCATCTTACTACTCCCAGTGCCGCGGTACTCACAGCTCAGTGAGCGCAGTTCATTTGCCCGAGTGAAGAAAAAGCCCCCCTGGGGACACCCCTGGGTGCGGGCAGCTGGTGCCTCGCCCCGTGGTAATCTGCGAATAGATTTCCCGTGGAGTCACCCCCTCCCCGCCCAGGTTCTGTGATAAACACTCATGCTGCGCGGGTATGTACCGAGCGTTGGTGGTATAGTGGTGAGCATAGCTGCCTTCCAAGCAGTTGACCCGGGTTCGATTCCCGGCCAACGCAACTTTTTATTTTTTGTCTTCATTGCCTTTACTCCCATGTGAGATAATCTGCCTCCGCGTTACGGAGTCAGAGGGCAGATTACTTTACATACACCACAGAATAGTGTCTGATAACACCCATCTTTATCATTTGTCCATATTGAAGGAGCCTGTGCAGGTAACAGCCAGGGACACTGTAAGTAACTGCATTGTATTAACTGTTCTCCGTGTTATTATCCCCCCCCCGTCCAGCTGCCCCTGTGTATTAATCCAGACAAGAGCATCAGGTGGGGGACATTGTGCGTGTGGGGAAGGGCAGTGTGTGAGGGAGGACGGGGCTGCTCCAGAAACGGTCAGCAGGCAGCTGTGACAGATCTTTAACATGAATCCTTCGATAGCTCAGCTGGTAGAGCGGAGGACTGTAGTGTGTGTCAGATATCCTTAGGTCGCTGGTTCGATTCCGGCTCGAAGGACATTTTTGATTTATTTCTTAATTATAACAAATAAAAATGTGTAAAGGTAAACTTTACTTTTACTGAGAAGTAGCCTATTCTACAATACTCTATTTGCCAATATCCACTCCATCTCTGTATAATATCAGACAGCACTTTATGACCCCCAACAGTCAAGAGGCTCATAATCCTTGGTAGTAAAGTGATGTGAGGGTAAAACCACCTTTCTCTACATGTTATTAACATTTTACAAATGGCAGAAATAATATTTTTGCCTTTAAAAATAGTTGAGCACAGCTCTTTTACTGATTATCATTACTAAGAGAAAGGGACCTAGAGAAGGAATGTTATTAACTGCATATGAAATTATGGATTGCATATTAGCCGTTACAGAAGAACATGCTGCATTTGAGTAAATTGAAAAAATGTTTCTGCCCGGTCTCGAACCGGGGACCTTTCGCGTGTTAGGCGAACGTGATAACCACTACACTACAGAAACTCACATGTGCACATTCGCCAGACCTGTGTAGGAGACATGACCAGGGCATAAGGACTCCTCACCAGAGAACACTTTCACAGAATCAAGTTAAAAGTTCTAAAACTTTTTCCAGAAAGCAACTGACCTCGCTGATAAATACAAAGTGCTTTCAATATTTACAGACTTATCACTGCTTGCCCCCAAGCATGGCCCTCTTTTGTGGAAGTCACACAATTTAATGCTTTGTTTTCTTGTTTCACTGTTTTACATTTTGTAAAAATATTCTTTCCAATGAGATGTGGATTTGTTTAACATAGTCCTTATTACTTGCTCTTGAATATTCAGAAGGTTATCCTACAATGTTATTCAGAGTTTAGATTTAAATGTTTTCACATTCATGGTATGCACTTTTTTATGTCACATGTATGTTCACCATGATATATGCCTCTTATGACCCTGTTGTTCCTTGTGTGTTCTATTTCATTTTGCTGAACTAAAAAAAAAGTTTAAACAAGTCAGAAAAAGTCTCAGAATTATTTTATTTGATGAAATTATCAAGGCAAAGAATAAACTAACAGGCAGATGGGAATGTACTAAAAGGGCAGTGCGTGTCTGTGGGGAGGAGCTGCCCCAGCTACAATCAGCATGCAGATGATTTACTAGAGAGGCAGCGTCTGTCTGTGGGGAGGGGCTGCACTAGCTACAATCAGCAGGCAGATCATTTACTAAAGAGGCAGCGTCTGTTTGTGGGGGGGGAGGGGCTGCTTTAGGTATAGTCAGGCATAGTTATGTAGCTAGTGAAGGAAGTGGGACAACTCCCTCGCAGGAATCCTTCGATAGCTCAGCTGGTAGAGCGGAGGACTGTAGTGGTTGTCAGATATCCTTAGGTCGCTGGTTCAATTCCGGCTCGAAGGACATTTTTATCTTTGTTAATTTATTTCTTAATTACAATAAATAAAAATGTGTAAAGGTAACCTTTGCGTTTCTTAGAACTAGCCTATTCTACAATCCTCTATTTGACAATAGCAACTCTATCTCTGTGTAATATCAGACAGCACTAAGGAACTTTACAACCCCTAACAGTCAAGAGGCTAATAATCCTTGGTGGTAAAGTGATGTGAGGGTAAAACCACCTTTCTCTACATGTTATTAACACTTTACCAATGGCAGAAAAAATATTTTTGACTTTAAAAATAGTTGAGCACAGCTCTTTTACTGATTATCATTACTAAGAGAAAGGGACCTAGAGAAGGAATATTATTAACTGCATATGAAATTATGGATTGCATATTAGCCGTTACAGAAGAACATGCTGCATTTGAGTAAATAAAAAAATTGTTTCTGCCCGGTCTCGAACCGGGGACCTTTCGCGTGTTAGGCGAACGTGATAACCACTACACTACAGAAACTGGCACGTGTATCTTCATCAGACCTGTGTAGGAGACATGACCAGGGCATAAGGACTCCTCACCAGAGAACACTTTTACAGAATCAAATACAAAGTTCTAAAACTTTTTTCCAGAAAGCAACTGACCTCCCTGATAAATACAAAGTGCTTTCAATATTTACAGACTTATCATTGTTTGCCCCCAAGCATGGCCCTCTTTTGTGGAAGTCACACAATTTAATGCTTTGTTTTGTTGTTTCACTGTTTTACATTTTGTAAAAATATTCTTTCCAATGAGATGTGGATTTGTTTAACATAGTCCTTATTACTTGCTCTTGAATATTCAGAAGGTTATCCTACAATGTTATTCAGAGTTTGGATTTAAATGTTTTCACATTCATGGTATGCACTTTTTTTATGTCACATGTATGTTAACCATGATATATGCCTCTTATGACCCTGTTGTTCCTTGTGTGTTCTATTTCATTTTGCTCAACTAAAAAAAAAAGTTTAATCAAGTCAGAAAAAGTCTCAGAATTATTTTATTTGATGAAATTATCAAGGCAAAGAATAAACTAACAGGCAGATGGGAATGTACTAAAAGGGCAGTGCGTGTCTGTGGGTAGGAGCTGCCCCAGCTACAATCAGGATGCAGATGATTTACTAGAGAGGCAGCGTCTGTCTGTGGAGATGGGCTGCACTAGCTACAATCAGCATGCAGATCATTTACTAAAGAGGCAGCGTCTGTCTGTGGGGAGGGGCTGCACTAGCTACAATCAGCAGGCAGATCATTTACTAAAGAGGCAGCGTCTGTTTGTGGGGGGGGGCTGCTTTAGGTATAGTCAGGTATAGTCATGTAGCTAGTGAAGGAAGTGGGACAACTCCCTCGCAGGAATCCTTCGATAGCTCAGCTGGTAGAGCGGAGGACTGTAGTGAGTGTCAGATATCCTTAGGTCGCTGGTTCAATTCCGGCTCGAAGGACATTTTTATCTTTGTTAATTTATTTCTTAATTACAATAAATACAAATGTGTAAAGGTAACCTTTGCGTTTCTTAGAACTAGCCTATTCTACAATCCTCTATTTGACAATAGCAACTCTATCTCTGTGTAATATCAGACAGCACTAAGGAACTTTACAACCCCCAACAGTCAAGAGGCTCATAATCCTTGGTGATAAAGTGATGTGAGGGTAAAACCACCTTTCTCTACATAAAATAATACAATTGAAATAATATTTTTGCCTTTAAAAATAGTTGATCACAGCTCTTTTACTGATTATCATAACTAAGAGAAAGGGACCTAGAGAAGGAATGTTATTAACTGCATATGAAATTATCGATTGCATATTAGTCGTTACAGAAGAACATGCTGCATTTGAGTATAATAAAAAAATGTTTCTGCCCGGTCTCGAACCGGGGACCTTTCGCGTGTTAGGCGAACGTGATAACCACTACACTACAGAAACTTGTGCGGACGTTTTGCCAGACCTGTGTAGAAGACATGACCAGGGCATACGGACTCCTCACCAGGATCACATAAAAAGTTCTAAGACTTTTTTTTAGAAAGCAACTGACCTCCCTGATAAATACAAAGTGCTTTCAATATTTACAGACTTATCACTTATCAAGTCAGAAAAAGTCTCAGAATTATTTTATTTGATGAAATTATCAAGGCAAAGAATAAACAGGCAGGTGGGAATGTACTAAAAGGGCAGTGCTTGTCTGTGGGGAGGGGCTGCCCCAGCTACAATCAGCATGCAGATCATTTACTAAAGAGGCAGCGTCTGTCTGTGGGGAGGGGCTGCACTAGCTACAACCAGCAGGCAGATCATTTACTAAAGAGGCAGCGCCTGTTTGTGGGGGTGAGGGGCTGCTTTAGGTATAGTCAGGTATAGTAATGAAGCTAGTGAAGAAAGTGGGACTTGCCCCCAAGCATGGCCCCCCTTTGTGGAAGTCACACAATTGTATGCTTTGTTTTCTTGTTACATTGTTTTACATTTTGTAAAAATATTCTTTCCAATGAGATGTGGATTTGTTTAACATAGTCCTTATTACTTGCTCTTGAATATTTAGAAGGTTATCCTACAATGTTATTCAGAGTTTGGATTTAAATGTTTTCACATTCATGGTATGCACTTTTTTTATGTCACATGTATGTTAACCATGATATATGCCTCTTATGACCCTGTTGTCCCTTGTGTGTTCTATTTCATTTTGCTGAACTAAAAAAAAAGTTTAAACAAGTCAGAAAAAGTCTCAGAATTATTTTATTTGATGAATTTATAATATTACTACTATTTATTCATATTATACAAATGCAATTTTGCCACTTCTGGATTCAATTGTAAAGTATGGCATTCCTGCAATTTTTTGCAATATCCTTTCTAGTAATCCTTATGTTTAATATCAGAAGACATCACTAAGGAATTGCATGATTGCTTGTGGGGACGAATAGAAGATAATTAGTGCCGTCTGGTTGAAATCATGTTTTCTCTACATGTTATCTAATGTTATTAACATTTTACAAGAGAATATTTCTAATGGGTAGAATGAAAAACATTTGTTTCTGCCCGGTTTCGAACCGGGGACCTTTCGCGTGTGAGGCGAACGTGATAACCACTACACTACAGAAACTCACATGTTTCAGCATGCCTGACCAGAACTGAAAAAAGACTTAAGCTTCCTGGGGTTACGTGAGCTGTGAGTATGTGTCTGTCTGCGTAGGTATACTACCACCACAGGACCTCAGCAAGGAAAGTCATGAGGAGAAATGGGAGAGATATATAGTGAGAAAGGTGGGAGATAGTAAGAAAATGGAGAGATAAAAAGAAAGAAAGAAAGAAAGTAAAAGGGCAGAGATAATGAGATGGTTCCAAATGAGAGAGGTAAAGAGAAATAAGAGAGATAAAGAAGAAGAAAAAAAAGAAATATAAAGAGAAAAAGGAGAAATGAGATAACAGGAGAAGCGAAGAGTTTATAAGAAAAGGAAGAGATAAAAGAAAGATGGAAAGCAGTCTGGAAAACCATTTCATACCCAGGTCATATCCAACACATATCAATAATAACTCGTAGATTCATAATCATACCTCCTTCTGTGCATCTAGAACAGGCAAAGCGCACCCTACACAAAGAATACAAACATGGCCAGTACAACGTAAGCCGTTTGGGAGAAGATGTGAAGTCCGTGGTATTCAGTCATAAGTAGCAAGTGTGACATATCTATGACTTCATCATTTATAAGAAATTCATAAATGCAAGAACTATTGCTGTGGCGACACAGGAGGGAGAATAAGATGAAAATGAGTTATTTTGATTGATATGGTTTCACCACATAAAGGGGAGGTCACTTATGGTTCCTATAGGTACCCCTTCCCTCCGCTTATACCACCTCTGGGCCGGCTTGGAAACTCGAGATGAACTGGGAAAGGTATAAAGTTAATGAGAGGAAATCGGTCGGGTCGCCATCTTTTCCAACCAAGTCACACGCACGCTTGGAGTAGAGTGCGTTTGTGACAGGAGGTAGGAAGAAAAGAGAGAGAAAATAGAGGAAAAAGCAAGACAGATAAACAGAAAGAGAGATAAAACGAAAGAGAAAAAAATGGTGAGATAAAGAGGAGGAGAGGTAAATATAAGGAGGAGAAGAGATAAAGAGAAAGGGGAGAGATACAAAGAAGAGAGAAAGGAGACCAGAGCAGGCAGCATTGCAGCCACGGTTGAATTACAGTTTTTACCTTTTTCTAGCATTCAGGTATAATACCCACCCCCTTTTCAGGGGGTATATTTTACCCAACATTTTTATCACCTCTTCCCTGTAATTGTGGCCCACCTTTGTGGAAAGCACACTAATTTCCTGGTTTGTTCTTTTATTTCCTTTCTTTTTTTATCACATGTATGTTAACCCCATGATATGTACATGCTATGGCCTCTATTTCCTGGGTACCCCAAAATGTTACTGATATTGTACTGCTTCTTTTTGCTAAACTAAGGAAGTTATAATACATTCTTTTTTCAAGTTAAAACATTTTCTGCATTTTTATTTGAATAAACCATCAGAGTAAAGAATAACATTTCAGACAAATAATAACCACTAGCATCCTAGACAGCAGAAGTATTGTTTTATCTTAAAGTTACGCTATTAATGGAGAAAAAACATCTTGGCAGCGGTGGGATTCGAACCCACGCCCCCGAAGAGACTGGAGCCTTAATCCAGCGCCTTAGACCGCTCGGCCACGCTACCAGATACTGAAAGCTGAAGTTGGGATGAAGGGGAGACTTTGCACCTGTTACGAGTTTAATGAGTGCTTTATAAGAGCATTTTAGAAACATTTGGGTATTCTCCCCGATAATCCAAGCCAGATAAACCATACTGCAGCTCAAATACATTACTTATTGTGATTGTCACGTTCGCCTCACACACGAAACCCTTCAAAACCGGGCAGAAATATTATTTTCATCATGCCCATTTGAAATATCATCTTGCCAAACGTTAATAACAGCATATAACACGTAGAGAGAAGGTGGTTGCACAAAGGCAGCAATATCTGCCGCTGGTCACTATAGGGGTCATATAATTCTCAGTGCTGTCTGCTGATATTACACATAAGGATTACTAGATAAAACAAAGAATTGCAGATGTGCCATAGTTTACAATTTAATCCTTAACTCAGAAACGTCAAAGTTAGGTTTAAATAAGAATAAATATTAGTAACGTTATAAATATATAAAAATAATAATAGTATTATCAGTTAGGGACTCGCTCTAGAAAGGTATTGTAATACTCCTCCATCTTTTTGATTGAGGCGTACTCAATCAAAAAAGATGGAGCGATTGTTACAAATATTTGGAAATTCTGTATTATTTGGCGACAGACACTAATTTATTGATTACAAATGCCGGATTTACAATAGTAGCATTTACAGTGGGCCAGGGTAGAAATTTCACAAACTCTCGTGGCAAAGGTGGCATCCTATGACAGGCCTGGACTGTAACATCTGGCGTGGACCAGTTGGGGATGTCCTCTTATATTCCCAGGGTGGTAAAAAAAATCAATGGAGGCCAGTGCTGTTGTATCTCCCACTTTACAACAGGGCGAGCATAGTGTTACGAAATAGCTATTTATATAGGGTGGGCTTCAAGTTTCTTATGACATTCAAAAACACCATCCGAAATCTTGGGGCCCGGTACAAACCTAATGACAGGGCCCCACTGTCCTGTCCAACCACACCCCCCCTGTCTCATGTTCCTCCTAGTACTCATCCCATGCTTACATAGTGGCTGCCGGTCCCTAAAATGTATAATGGGGCCAGATCCCAATTCCCACAAAAGGGAAACTCGGGCCCCAAAGTCTGCAAGGGCCCAGTCCAAACCATGTAGCAGGCTCGTGGGAACCCAGTCCCGGGTAGCTGACTGAGATGGCCAATGAGAGGAACCATGCCAGATCTAGCAGTGTGGTCCGCTTGCTTATCCAGGCCCAATACACCAGTACCGGCTGTATCCCTGAATATGGCCTTTATTATTATTTCATTTTCTCTTGCTAATTCCTTTAGTAGGTCCGGAGAGATGCAAAGTTCTTTACAAAGACAACAAGGGACAGGGTTGAAGCAGAGGGAGGATGGGGTTAAAAAGGAGGACAGCAAAGAAGAGGTTAAATCCTAAATAGTCATAGTTACTAAAATCAGTTACAGAACTGTGTCGACACAGCTGTCTTACAGCCCATTTATCTAGTTCAAAAGAATATCAGAACCTCATTCTCATTAACCCCTGTTTAGCGTTTCGGTTCCAAAAATGAGCCGACCCAGTAACCTACATTGCAAATTTTCCCTTTGGTTTGCAAATTTGCGTTCATTTGAATAATGCCTCATCCCGACTACGTGCATTACGCGTTAACAACTCAACTTTTAATGAATATACAAGTTCATGCAGGAGTTGTGGTATGCATTGTGTTACAAGTTACATGAAGTTGAAGGGTTAACATTGCAAACGGCTTGAAACTTACTGAATAGACTTGGATGTGTAAAAAAAAAAAAAAAAAAAAATCTGCGTTGGCCGGGAATCGAACCCGGGTCAACTGCTTGGAAGGCAGCTATGCTCACCACTATACCACCAACGCTTGACAGAAGAAATGCCTTTTAAATCCTCTCTCTTTCATGACAGTGGATCGGAGTCTTCAGTTGAACTTGATAAATTTTATTGAGCAAACATAGAAGACGGCATTAAGTTATATAATCTTTCTTTAGTTTTCAATAAATCTGCAACAAAAGACTCCTGAAAAACACCTATTCTGTCACACTATGTGTCCATATATTCAAAGAACCCCAAGGGTGACGAGTCCTATCTCATGGCTCTACTGCTTACCAAGTTGCTGGATCAGTGAGACTGCACCGCATTTTACCGCAATGATGCTATCATGCAATTTAAAGCCTTCTCTGGACACCATTAATGAGGCTCGTGTGTGGCAGGATCTGTGGTCAGAATCTGCAAATATGCACAGCCAAAAATATTTATCCAAATTAGGATTCCTGAGGTTCTGATTGAATAAAACTGACCAAAAAAATGCACAAAGAAAAGGTATTTACTTTGACCAATGACCCCAAAAGTACTGGGACACACCTCTTAATTATTGAATTCAAGTGTTTCAATCATTGCCACAGGCATATAAAATCAAGCATCTAGCCATGCAGGCCGCATTTACAAATGTTTGCGAAAAAAACAATAGGTACATGGCGCTGTGATAGGACGAGTGGCGCTGTGATAGGACGAGTGGCGCTGTGATAGGACGAGTGGTGCTGTGATAGGACGAGTGGCGCTGTGATAGGACGAGTGGCGCTGTGATAGGACGAGTGGCGCTGTGATAGGCTGTGTGGTACTACGATAGGACACATGACACTGTGATAGGGCGAGTGGTGCTGTGATAGGATACATGATGCTGTGATAGGCTGGGTGACGCTGTAATAGGACGAGTGGTGCTGTGATAGGACGAGTGGCGCTGTGATAGGATGAGTGGTGCTGTGATAGGACGAGTGGCGCTGTGATAGGACGAGTGGCGCTGTGATAGGACGAGTGGTGCTGTGATAGGACGAGTGGCGCTGTGATAGGGCGAGTGGCACTGTGATAGGGCGAGTGGCGCTGTGATAGGATGCATGATGCTGTGATAGGCTGGGTGACGCTGTGATAGGACGCCCCCTTTGCAATAAATCAGGTTGTGAAATTTGATCCCTGCTAGATATTCCACAGTTAACTGTAAGTGGTATTATTGGAAAGTAGAAGCGTTTAGGAACAGCAGCAACTCGGAAGGTTGCCAAGTGCTGAGGCGCATGGCGAGTGGTTTAAAGCATGCCACTGCTGGACTCTGGAGCAGAGGAAACGTGTTCTGTGGAGTGAAGAATCTCGCGTCTCTGTTTGTCAGTCTGATGGGTGAGTCTGGGTTTGGCAGATGCCAGAAGAACGTTACCTGCCTGACTGCATTGTGCCAACTGTAAAGTCTGGTGGAGGAGGGATAATGGTCGGGGGCAGTTTTACTTTTAGTGAAGGGAAATCTTAATGCTTCAGCATACCAAGACATTTTGTCCAATGCTATGCATCCAACTTTGTTGGAACTGTTTGGGGAAGACCCTTTTTCAATTCCAGTGTGACTGCACCCCAGCGCACAAAGCCAGCTCCATAAAGACATGGTTGGGTCATCCAACATCAGTGCCTGACCTCACAAATGCTCTACTGGGTGAACGGGCAAATATTCCCACAAAAACTCCCCAAAATCGTCTGGAGGAGCAACTACATATTAACGTCTATGTATTTAGAATGTAATGTTATGGAAGTCACTGTTGGCGTAATGGTCAGGTGTCCCAATACTTTTGTCCATATAGTGTATTTACGATATTGACAACATAATGAACTACATTTCTCATCAGACCTCACTTTGTCCTGCACACTTATCACTGAGGCTGCTCTATACTTGCGTCTCACTCGCCACTTTGTGACAAAAGAGGTAGCGTGACCACAGCCAGGACATGTATCCATTTCACAATTCACAATTTTTTTGGCCACAGTGAGTCTGAGGACATTAACCCCAAGAGGAAGACTTTATGGTGACAGTGGCAGGTTTGGAGATTTGGGGCACCACTGCTTTATTAAGACTCTTTTTCCTTGGGCTAACATAGCTATACAGGGCCGGCCGAAGACTTAACGCCGCCTGGGGCGAAGTTTAAAATGCCGCCCCCCCCCGCCGGTCGGGGGGGGCAGCATTTTAAACTTCGCCGACGCCATAATCTACCCCCCCCCGTACTTACCTTTAAACAGTCCTGCGGCGAGTCTCCCTGCTCTGCCACGGTGCCGGCTTGTAATGCTGAGCGCCGGAAATTGACGTCACTTCCGGCGCTCTGCATTGCAAGCCGGCACCGAGACCGAACAGGGAGACTCGCCGCAGAGGAGAGAGAGAGAGAGAGGGGGGCGCCGAGCGGGTAAGCGAAATCCACTCGGTGCCCCTCTCTCTCCTCCGCTTCAAAAAAAAAAAAAAAAAAGCGCTTGGGGCGGCAAAGTGCCGCCCCTTCTAAAGTGCCGCCTGGGGCAATTGCCCCAGTCGGCTCCATTGTAGGGCCGGCCCTGTAGCTATATCGAATTTTGTTACCTGAATGCCCATAACAACATTATTCATAGACCATATCATAGACTAAATACAAACGAGCCTCAAACGATGGGAATTACACCAACCCCATGCATATCAAAGCAGCTAAGACAATCGTTCCATTTTGATTGAAGAGATAATTACATTAAATAAGTAGGGGTTAAGTTACCGCAAACCAAAAGTATCCTGAATTCAGATACCTTTCGAAATGGGCTAAAATTTAATTTATTGAGGTGACCTACTTGGAACTTATCTTTGGACATCTAAATTCTGTAGAAGTAACTAGGTTGTCCTAAAGAACCCCTAAGTGGATATAGTTTTAGCTTTCCAACATCCGGAGAGTGTTGTTTTAGGGCATCAGCTGCGAACGAGAATTAAGAAAAGAAGGGGGGGCTATTGATTTGATAAATATCACTATTTTTTATTATTTATAATCACTTCACAGTGGATACTGGTATTTTCACCTCACTTTTTTAACGGATGTAGAAAGGCATTGGAGGAATCCTCCATCTTTTCGATCGAAGTGTACTCCGGTCTTTTAATAAATTGGTAGATAAATATAATGTTTGCAGAACTAATTGCATTATTTGCATTATTTGATTACAGAAACTAACTTATTGGTTACAAATTACAAACTCTGGATTTACAATAATAGCATCTACAGTGGACCAGGGTAGAAATTTCACAACTGGCTTGTGGCAAGGGTGGCATCCTATGACAGGCCTGGACTGGCGCATCTGGTGTGTCCTCTTATATTCCAAAGGTGGTAAAAAAAGCAAAGGAGGTCCGTGCTGTTGTATCTCCCACTTCACAAAGTGTTACGAAATGGCTTTTCACATAGGCTAGGCAGGTGACCCCTCTTTTTTCCTTACCAGGGTGGCCTCTTCGCTTTTCACATCCCCAACATTCCTGTCTAAATTTGGACTTCTGAAATATTTGGGGAGATTGCTAAGTGCCATTGGATGTAAGCATCTGACAAATGCATATTAACACAGGACTGCAATAAAAAAAAAATCAACTTCCCATACCGGGAGTCGAACCCGGGCCGCCTGGGTGAAAACCAGGAATCCTAACCGCTAGACCATATGGGATGTTCTGGAGGTTACCTGCTGAGACAATGACTTCAGCCTCTGTGAATCTCATCAAACCTCAATAAAATGCCTCTTACGCGGTTGGGACTACCAGAGCCCAATTCCCACAAAAGAGAAAGTCAGGCCTCAAAGTCTGCCAGAGCCCAGTCCCAACCACGTAAGAGACATTTTATTCAGTCACTTTCTCTCGCCATTCACTTTAGTAGGTCCATGAGAGATGGAAAGTTCTTTAAAAAGACAACAAGTCACAGGGTTAAAACGGAGGAAGGATGGAGTTAAAGGAGAGGAAAGCAAAGAGAAGTTAAAAAAGACAAAGTTAAAAGAAAGAGAACATTAACAAAGTGAGAGTTACCATATGCCATAGTTACGGAAATCAGTAACAGAACTGGGTCACACAGCTCACAGCCCATATGTATCTAGTTGAAAAGAATATCAGAACCTCTTGCTCAACAATCCCTGTTTTGCAGTTCAGTTCCAAATATGAGCCGACACGGCAGCCTACTTTACAAATTTCATCTTTTCTCCCTTTAGTTTGCAAACTTGCATTAATTTGAATAATGCCTCATCCCGAGTACATGCATAACGTCTTCACAACTCAGCTTGAAATGAATATACAAGTTCCTGCAGGAATTGCGGTATGCAATGTGTTACAAGCTACATCAAGTTGAAGGGTTAACATTGCAAACGGCTTGAAACTTACTGAATAGACTCGGATGTGTAAAAAAAAAAAAACATTGCGTTGGCCGGGAATCGAACCCGGGTCAACTGCTTGGAAGGCAGCTATGCTCACCACTATACCACCAACGCTAGGTAAGAAAACGCCGTTCTGAAGCCTCCCTCTCTGCTGACAGCGCTGTTCAGTGGAACTTGATAACTTTGTTGAGCGAACATAGAAAAAGAAGTATAGTTACATAAACTTTCAGGAGCTCAGAGGTCTCTTTGTTTTCTATGTTGGCCCAATAAATCTCCAACTAATGACTCTTGT
Source organism: Spea bombifrons (assembly GCF_027358695.1). NCBI lineage: Eukaryota > Metazoa > Chordata > Amphibia > Anura > Pelobatidae > Spea > Spea bombifrons. Next base: position 121,325,370 of record NC_071089.1, on the reverse strand, counting down.
AAAAACCTAATGCATACGTATTGGGGATTCCGTCACACTTTATTAGGTTATTTAACCAACAGAAACTTTGCATTCTAAATACATAGACATTAATATGAAGTTGGTCCCCCTTTGCAGCTATAACGGCTTCAGCTCTTCTGGGAAGGCTTTCCACAAGATTTTGGGGCATTTCTGTGGGAATTTTTGCCCATTCATGCAGTAGAGCGTTTGTGAGGTCAGGCGCTGATGTTGGATGAGACACCCGGCTCGCAATCTCCGTTCCAGTTCACCCCAAAGGTGTTCGATGGGGTTGATGTCAGGGCTCTGTGCAGCCGGTCAGGTTCTTCCATCCCAGACTCATCCAACCGTGTTGTTATGGAGCTTGCTTTGTGCACTGCGGTCCAGTCATGCTGAAATAGAAAAGGTTGGAAGCAGAGCATTGTCCATTGTCTTCTTATGTCCCCTTCAGCTGTTCTTATCTGCTCTCAAAAGCTATGTTTTGTAAATGTTACACGTAAAAAAAATATAAACTTTTTCCAACCCCCACAATTTGATACTATGATGCCCATCAAAAATCATGTAACATCTTGTAACATAAGGACCCTTGGGAGTAGGGCACAGCTAGGCAGACACAGGCCATGTGTGAGTGTGGGGGAAGTAAAGGGAATGGAGGGAGGTGGCTAGTGGTTTGATACTGAGGAGGGGAGCAGTCCGGCCTAGCAGGACATATAAAAGGTGCCACCTACCCTCACCCTTCCCTCAGCCACTAGCAGGCAAGCATCAGCTCACTTATGTTTCTTCCCGGCCTTTCGGCTAAGATCAAGTGAGTACCTGTGACAGAGGGTAAGCTTGGTTCTCTCAGGGCACGAAGCCCTGAGGATGTTTCAGGTCCCCAGTCTCTGGGCCAGGACTCGGCGCTGTGCACAGGGTTAGGTGTGAGGTTAAGCGCACTTCACTTTTTATAGCGTCACATGCCGGTAAGCACCTTTTGCACCTCGGACCCCTCCATGCACTTTTGATTTTTCTACGCATTAGCCCCAGCCTTTTGGCTACCTGTGCGGTGCATACTGGGAAAAAATATATATAAGTATATAAGTATATAAATTTTTATTATACTGGCTGATTATTAGCATTCTGACCAGAACTGTCTTGTAAAATCTTCCTTTGGTCTTCACCTATAGCCTTGGTAGCCCCCTAATACTTATTTAAATATCATTGTTATAGCATTGTCTGTTTATTAACGTTAAGCTGAGCACGGTGGGAACTATTGCTACCGGGGCACTCATTTCCTGGGTAGACAAAAGTTTAATTGGACCTATTGCTAGACATTTCATGGGAGGATATCTCGTGCCCTTATGGACACTTTACCTATACATGGTTAGGCCAAATGTTTTACTGGTATATTCTGGGTTTCTTTAACCCCTTAATGACAAAGCCCGAACATGTACAGGCTCAAAATCCATTGTTTTCAATGGGTTTAGGGATCGCCCATTGTCCTTAAGGAGTTAAAAAAAAAAAAACATTAGGTGCTCGTTTGCTCATTTTATTGCCAAGGGCCCAGGATCCTCTACTAATACATCAGGATGGGTGCCGCCATTGTGTTTTTCAACTTATTGCTGAATGCCTTAGGCAAACCTACTAAGATTTTTGGGGGCATTCTTGCCATATTGGGGTATCCCGTCTGTTTTACGGAATCTGTTTGCCCGTCTGGGCTGATTTGTCTTCCATCTGATTTATAGCCACAGGGACTGGCGGGTGTCGCTCATTGTCACTCATGTATTTCGAGAGTTCTGTCTCGGCCTTCCCACCAGTGTTCTGGAGGTGAGATGGTTTGGAACCCGGGGCTTGCAGTGGGTGCAGCTACTGCCAGAACTTGTTCAGCTGCCCTATCTCCTCGATATATGTCTGTAAATCATTTGATATGGGAGCCATTTTACCAGTTTGGGGGATTTAATTTAGGAGGATCTGGCCCATTTGATGAATTTGTCCCTGGAGGTCAGTTTAGTATGGTCGAAAGGTGGTCTCGTGTGATTATTGGTAGTGGTGCATGTGACCAGAAGGCATTAGAACATTGCAGGGTTAGTTAAAAATAAAATGGCTTTCTAAATTTGTAGGGCTGAAGGCTGTCATCATGGAATCTTTGAGAGGAACAGAGCGGTTGATTTTTGAAGCAATGGGGTACACTGGACTGATGTGGGCCTCATTCGATTTAGTCCAGCATTGCAGGATGTTTTGGATCAGGCCATGGTTGTCTTGGTGGGGCTCTCCTGCTGGTTTTTGGCATAAAACAGCAGGGCTGGTGGGACTATTCCTCCCCTAGCCTCTGGTAATGTTACTGAATAATGGTCTTGCCCACTGAGCTAAAACCTGGCTAGTGGTTGGCACTAATTGGAGGTAAGGCCAGGATTGGAGGCCGATTGGTTGGTGGACGAGGGGGGAGTTGCACCCGAATACTTATTTTATGTCATTAATGACTGTTGGCAAGGACGAGGGTTTAGGGTTATTATATATTATGTTTATGTTACAGTGAATAACATTTTATTATTGGGGAATTAATAGATGCTGTGGCCTGTTCTCGCCATGGAAGTTGTATGTCTTGGTTATTTAAGGATGGGTGGGCATTTTTGGGGCCTTCAGCCCTACAAATTTAGAAAGCCATTTTATTTTTAACTAACCCTGCAATGTTCTAATGCCTTCTGGTCACATGCACCACTACCAATAATCACACGAGACCACCTTTCGACCATACTAAACTGACCTCCGGGGACAAATTCATCAAATGGGCCAGATCCTCCTAAATTAAATCCCCCAAACTGGTAAAATGCCTCCCATATCAAATGATTTACAGACATATATCGAGGAGATAGGGCAGCTGAACAAGTTCTGGCAGTAGCTGCACCCACTGCAAGCCCCGGGTTCCGAACCATCTCACCTCCAGAACACTGGTGGGAAGGCCGAGACAGAACTCTCGAAATACATGAGTCTGTCAGTCTCTGTACCAACTACCTTCACTTATGCATAACAAAACAACTTCCCATACCGGGAGTCGAACCCGGGCCGCCTGGGTGAAAACCAGGAATCCTAACCGCTAGACCATATGGGAGGCTCTGAAAATCTACTTTACAGAAGGTGTTATAGAGAATACGGCTTCAACCCCTGCTAATCTTACCATTCAAACCTGACACTGTAGTTTGGAAGAACATTTATCGTTTTTCATAAAATATTTTAGGGTTTTGTCTTCAATTCAATGTTTACATATCTTTCTCACGACATTCAAGAACACCATCAGAAATCTTGTGGCCCGGTGCAAACCTAAAGACATGGCGTGTCCAACTACTTGCCCCTCCTGTTTCATGCTCCTCCTGCTGCTCATCTTATGCTTACATAGGGTCTGCCAGGCCGTAAAGTTCATAATGGGGCCACAAGTCCCAGGAAAAGGACTACCCGACCCCAATTCCCACAAAAGGGAAAGTCAGGCCCAAAAGTCTGCAAAGGCCCAGTCCCACCCACGTAGCAGGCTCGTAGGAACCCAGTCTTGGGTAGCCCATTTGTATCTAGTTGAAAAGAATGTCGGGACCTCATGCTCACTAACCCCTGTTTTGCAGTTTGAGTTTGGTTCCAAATATGAGCCGACACGGTAGCCCACTTTACAAATTGTACCTTTTTCTCCCTTTGGTTTGCAAACTCGCATTAATTTGAATAATGCCTCATCCCGAGTACATGCATAACGTGTTCACAACTCAGCTTGAAATGAATATACAAGTTCCTGCAGGAGTTGTGGTATGCATTGTGTTACAAGCTACATCAAGTGGAAGGGTTAACATTGCAAACGGCTTGAAACTTACTGAATAGACTCAGATGTGCAAAAAAAACGTTGCGTTGGCCGGGAATCGAACCCGGGTCAACTGCTTGGAAGGCAGCTATGCTCACCACTATACCACCAACGCTGGACAGAAGATTAGCTTTTGAAAAGTCTTTCTGTGCTGACAGTTTAGTTACATTACATTACATTTATTTATAAAGCGCCGGCAGATTCCGCAGCGCTGTTACAGTCAGTAGAACAATTTCACATACAAAACACAAACAATAACAAACCGGTACAAAAGGAGAAGAGGGCCCTGATCTTGCGAGCTTACAATCCAGTTGGTGGTTGAGGGGGAAGTGAGGAGAGGACGGCTTGGATGGGGATGAGGTGATTTGGTTCAGATGGTGTTGTAGCCGCTTTCTGCAGTGGCACCTGGTATGCCGTTTCCCTCCCGTGTAACTCTTTCATAGCCACTTATAAGGAGGCCACAGCAGCTACGTTTCCAAGTGAGGCCTAGGAATATATATAGGCTTCCTCACAAGTGGTCAGATAACCTGATTGCATACAGGAGGCAGATGTTTCACACCTTGGCTAACAAATGCAATTAAGCTATACTAGAGGGCACCAAATTTAACCCTTTGATAGCAGCAGGGTATGGAGACAGGCAGGATACAGACATAGCAAGTGGGAAAACAGGGGTAACAGCAGGAGATGAGGGGTTCAAATGAAATATGGGATATTCATACCTGTAAGAGAAGGAGATATGGCGGACATTGGTGATTGCCAGAGGATGGATGAAAGCATGAAGACAAGGGATGGATGTCTGGATAGTTCAGTGTAACCCTTACATAGCCACTTATAAGGAGGCCCCTTGGGGAGAGGCCACAGCAGCTACATTTCCAAGCACTCGATAACTTTTATTGGGCAAATATAGGAAAATATATAGTTTTCAGGAGCTCAGAGGTCTCCAAACTCTCCAACTAATGACTCTTGACAAAACATCTAATGCATAAATATCTATCGGGGATTCCGTCACATTATTACTACTGCTTATTGTTATATAAACATAACTTTGCCACTTCTGAGTTGAGGATTAAATTGTAAACTATGGCAGCCCTGCAATTGTTTGTCTTATCTAGCAGAGCAGCGGCAGATAGTCAGTGTCGTCTGGGTGAAAAAACGTTCTCTACATTTTATATACTGTTTTGACATTTCATAAGACAATCTTTCAAATGGGTATAATGAAAACACATGTTGTTGGAAATATATTTGGGAAAAGCGGATTCCAGGTGCCGACACACCTTCGTCTAGGGGCAAATACCGTATTTGCTCGATTACAAGACAAGGTTTTTTCAGAGCAAATGCTCTTAAAAATACCCCTTGTCTTATAATCGAGGTTGTCTTATAATCAGACTTCAAATAGAGGTCTGACTATGAGACTAAGGGGAGGCGTAGATACCTGCAGCGCTATAAAAACCCTTTACTCCAGTGTTCCAGAACTTTGGTTCCTGTCTGTCCGTGGACTTCAGCTTCCTGTTCTCCTCTGCTAGCTCTGCTACAGTCCCTCTATTGGATTCATCGTTACTTGACCTTTGGCTTCCCTATTGGACTACCCCGTTTGCCTGTTCCCTGACCCTTGCCTGGACTACCGTTTACTCTGATCGCGGCCTGCCCCTGACCTGTTGATTTGTTTACTGACACCATTTGGACTATCCTCTGCTCTTACGCTCCCAGCCCAATCCTGACAGTATGTTTGTTTAGCTAGCTGAAGGGCAGATGTGTAAGCATGGAGGATGAACTTGTAGTGGTTGTAGTGAGCTTCAGAGCGAGATTAACTCCAGACAAGCTCAGAGTGGCATATAGGGGGTTAAAAGGCATATCATGGGGCAGAGTGGCATATAGGGGGTTAAAAGGCATATCAGGGAGGCAGAGTGGCATATAGGAGGGTATAAGGCATTTCAGGGAGGCAGAGTGGCATATAGTGGGTATAAGGCATTTCTGGGGGCAGAGTGGCATATAGGAGGGTATAAGGCATATCAGGGAGGCAGAGTGGCATATAGTGGGTATAAGGCATTTCTGGGGGCAGAGTGGCATATAGGAGGGTATAAGGCATATCAGGGAGGCAGAGTGGCATATAGGGGTATAAGGCATTTCTGGGGGCAGAGTGGCAAGCCGGGGGGCAGATGTGTATAACGGGGGGGGGCAGATTGGCAAATAAAAGGAAATAAAAACAAAAAAATATATTTTTCTCAATAATAGCTTTTATTAAATATGAAAAAATAGTTTACATGAATTAATATTTACTGGTAAAACGTTTTTTCCTATAGGGTTGTCTTATTTTCAGGCTTTTTTTCTTAAATTAATATTCAGATTTTGGGGGTAACACACAGGGTTACATTGGGAATGAAGATGTGTGCTAACAAGGACGTAACAGATGTAACGAACCGCAACAAGAATGTAAAGATTGTAACACAATTTAGGATATACAGAGAGTTCTTATAGGGAGGGGGAGATATCCACAATTTACATTCCTATGGGTAAACGATCTCCTACTATTTACATTCCTATAGGTAATCTAATACAATGTCAAAAGGAACTACTGGTTTTACATCTTTTACATGCAATACAACTGATAATCAATAGCACCGGCCGTTTTGTAACGTTTGCATTTGCTGTTTGATGTGGACTTAAATAAAAGTCACGCATGTCCTTTCTGTGAGCATGTGAAATCAACTGGCCAAATGTTGTTTAGTTAGTTCTGATCACTTTAACCATTGTTATACCTATAATGACTGTAATATATATTTGTAATATATATGTTTTAATGCTCCCTAAGGTGTCTGACATAGTCTGCATGCTACCTCCGCACATGTTTCTGCCCGGGTTTCAGACCTTTTGCGTGTTAGACGAACGAGACAAGCACGTGGCCAAGTGATATATCACCTCCATCATATATTAACACTATAGTAGTACTCAGCATATAGTGGGTACAACCAATCCACATCAAACATAGACTAAGGTCAAAAAGTTCTTTTTTACACGAGAGTAACTATCGTCCTAGCATAAGTCCAGGCCCAATATGTTATCTCGTTACTTAAGGATGAGAAAGAAATCATTAACAAGACTTGTGTTCCGATGGCAAAAGTGTCTATAACAAGATGTATATTTAATACAAAATGGTGTTCATCTAAATTCCATATTTACACTGACTCACGTACACTCTAATTTCCCATGGCTCAGCGTGAGGGCCGCGAGGGAGCAGGAAACAAGACGCAGGCAGTTTTGCAACCACCCAGATTTTATGGTATCTTGCCCTGTAATTGTAGACCACCTTTGCGGATATTGCACTAATTTCCTTGTTCATTCTATTTCCTTTCTTATTTATCACATGTTAACCCCCATGAAATTTAAACTTTATGACCATGATGTTTCTTATGTGCCTCTATCCTCTTGGGAACCCAAAATGTTACTGATATTGTACTTTTTATTGTTTCTTTTTCCTAAACTAGGAAAGTTCTAATACATTTTTTTAACTTAACAAAGTCTTTATTTTAAAGTAATTTAATGACGCGATTTACAGAGAAAAAAGTCTGTGGCAGCGGTGGGATTCGAACCCACGCCCCCGAAGAGACTGGAGCCTTAATCCAGCGCCTTAGACCGCTCGGCCACGCTACCAGTTATTAGGATTGGAGATGCTTTCTCTATATCTGTTACAAATTTAATAAGCACTATAACAAGCTTTATTAAGAGCAATTTAGAAACATTTGGGTAAATATTCTCCCCAACAATCTGAGCCTCAACCATACTGCACCTCAAATACGCTTTTGTGTCATGTGTATGAGGAATACGGATTTTATGTGAACAAAAGTAGAACAATTTAGAAGTAACATTAGATGTTATAGTCCTACAGACTGTGTGCCGATACCCCTTACTAAACACGGAATAATAATCACTCTTGACACCCTTTTGATTATTGAAAAGATTTGGGGTTTTCAACACACTCATTTTTTCCCTAATTTTTATAACGCATACATTTTCTATATTCTACGTCATTGTACACAATATATACATATTTTTTTGGTGGGGCATCATAGTATTTAAAATGTGGGAGTAGGAAAAAGTTAATATTTCTTACCTGTGGTGTTTGGCCCACCTAGTCTGCCCCGCTGCAACATTTAATGCACCATTAGCATTATACAACATTCCCGTACAATGGTCATTGCGTTACGTAGGTCCGTCTTATATAAAGTATATCTCCCAACACGTGAAAAACATGTTCTAGGGGTGTCATTAAAGTCGGGCTATGGAAGCAGAGCTTTTATTTTGACCTTGCTGTCTAATTTTATTTCAGGGTTTAGTGTTCAGGGTTTCGTTTGAATGTGTAAAATGTCAAGTTTATATAAGGCCAAGGAGGCTTAAGTCATACCTCCCAAGTGTCCCAGATTTCAGGCAGTGTACCATTATCCTGCTTTTGTATGGGCCATTTGGGGAGCTCCTCTGATTAGTCAGAAGAAGGGAGAGAAGGAGAGTGAGCAAGTGAGTGTGTGCCTTACAGGCAGCCCATGATACAAGTGGGAAGCAACAAACACTCAAGCACGTGGATGTGGAAATGCTGCTTGGTATACGGGACTCAGATAATATTTCTTCTGCTTTTATTTTAGCTTCATTTTCCAGGAATTGACGCTGCATTCTCTGGAACACCATTAACTGGCGTTATATTGTGAATGATAATAGAGTATAATGGAAGAGAACAGAAAAGCGATTGGAAAATATAACTCTGACACATATCACAAAGATCTTTGGCGCATGAACTCACTAAGTACAGCGGCAGACTGACAAATATTACAACTGTTTTAGAAAAATGGCAAGGTTAACCTTCTATAAGATCTTTTGCAGCTTCGTCCCATGCGGAATCCCATGCGGCATCCCATGCGGCATCCCATGCGGTTCATGCAAAACCCCAGCATCACCTCCCATATGGTCTAGCGGTTAGGATTCCTGGTTTTCACCCAGGCGGCCCGGGTTCGACTCACGGTATGGGAAGTCAGTTTTTGTTGCAAGCACGCGCTGCTATGCATTTGTCAGATTGGGTATATAGATAACGCATGGAATTTGAGCAGGCGTATGTTCCATGCACCGGTTCCATGGAGGATTCTTAAAATGCAGGTATAGTTTATAATATTATCATTATTTTAATATATTTATAATGCTACTACCTATTCTTATGTAAATTTAACTTTGACTGTTTTGAGTTTAGGATTAAATTGTAAACTATGGCACGTCTGCAATACATTGTATGTCCTTTCTAGTAACCCTTATGCGTAAAATCATCAGACAGCGCTAAGGAATTATATGACCCCAATGGTGACCAGCGGGTATAATGAAAATAAATGTTTCTGCCCGGTTTCGAACCACGTGTGAGACGAACTCACATGTACGTCCCCCAGGAAATGCCAAAGTACAACATTGATTCACATCAGTTAACCCCTTCAATCCCCTATAGACGTACCGGGACGTCCAAAAAACGCCCACAAAGAAACCCCTATGGACGTCCCGGTACGTCCAGCCCTTCGTGCAGCGTCAGGGACACATCCCTGCCGCTGCACGGGAGACCAGGCTGTCGTTTGACAGCCTGGACTCCCCACTGACAGCAGAAGCCGGCTTTGCCGGCTTTCTGCTGTCCGATCGCCTGTAACAGCTTCCGGCATGAAAGCCGGTAAGCTGTTACCGGTAAACTGCCCGATCGCGCAGTTTCAAACGCGCGATCGGGCATTCCCTTCCGGGTTGCGTCACTGCTGACGTAACCCGGAAGGTCATCGGAGGACAGGATATCCCCTGCGGGGATATCCTGCCCTCCGATGAGGCACAGAGACGCTACGATCTCTATGCAGGTCTGTGAGGACCTGCATAGAGATCACAGTGTGATCGGTGCAGGGGGATCGCGGGGAGGGGAGTGAGAGACCATCTCTCTCACTCCCCCTCCCGTCCTGTAAAAGAAAAGCTGAAAAAAAAAAAAACGTTAGTCATTTAAAAATAATATTAAATAAATCATTAAAATAATAATATAAATAATACAAAAAAAATTATCATATGAGCTGTGATGTCACTGTGACATCACTGGCATGTTCAGGAGGTCCCTAGGAGGACCTCTAACCATTAATGTGTAAAAAAAAAAATATAAAAAATACAAAAAATGTAAAAAAAATTAAAATAAAAAAAAATAAAAAAATATATATAAAAAAAGATAATTAAAAAAATTCTTAAAAAAACCTTACATCCCATTGCCCTAGCATAACATCTAGCCAGTATACCCCTCCTGCCCCCGTTCACAACCCCCAAACCCGTTAAGCCATAGGCATAAAAATTATACAAAATTGTACACCTGATAGTATTCTCCCTGGTCCTGGGAAAGTCTGGAAAATCTATATAAATTAGGTATTTCTGAAATCAGGACACCTGAATTGATAAACTTGGAGGGGATTTTCCATCACTTTACCTAATTTTGTGAGGATTCAGAGGGAAAATGTAAAAAAAAATTAGTTTATTTTTCTAATCTTCGCTAGTTTTTCCTAAATTTCTCATTCTAAATTTTCAGCTAATCATCCAACTATGGTATCAAACGAAAGCTCTATCTCTCCTTGAAAAAACAATATATAGTTTACATGGGTACACTATTCACAGGAAAAGAGAATCATCGCTAAACCGACATACCCCAAAAATGGCAAAATTGCTCTGGGCTTTGAGGTACCAAAAACCCCTGGGATTGAAGGGGTTAAAGATCACTAAAGACAATGTGTAAAGTCACATGATTACACCCCCATATCACCCCCCCACCACCCACCACCCACCACGTCAGTCCAGCATTACAAATATTCGGAGCAGAACACCCTATCCGATGTCTAACCGTCTAAGATCATATTTTACAAACAAGGATCACTACCCCGCTTTGATTTGACATTTAACAGAGTTCTCCAGAGCTCTAATAAAACCGTCCCATTTTTAAAAAAATGTATGGGTGTCCCTTTCTTCGTTTACCGTCGCATCTAACCGATCCATTCTGAGCAGGTGGGACAATTTATTATGGAGTTACATTTAATACCAACCGCGCGTTTACGTCTGCTTTTAACATCACTACAGGAGTGTAATCTCCATCCGCAATCTCTGTGTCTCGCTGTGACTGTCCATGTGACCGTAGAGATGAATGAGCAATTTCTGTCTGAAGAAGAGACCTAGATAGTCTTGAAAGCTTGCAATCCATGATACGGCGTTCAGCCAATAAAGGTCTACACAGAATAATAGACTTTGCTGGCGGATAAGACCCCTTCGGCCCATCTAGAATGTCCATTTTTCTTGACGTGGTTACTCAGACCTTAATCAGTCCTTGGTCTCGTCCTAGATTCAGGAGCCGTATGTCTATCCCATGCATGTTTACATTCAAGTAATTGAACGAGAATTTATTATTTTTTTTAGGCAAAAATGGGCAGGTTTCATAATAGCTGATTTTGCTACTTAAGCCTCTTGCCTCTTTCTTTCCTTGCCTCTTTTTTCCTTGCTTTGCCCCTTTGCTTCTCTGGGTTGCAGCACGGGAGTTCCTTATATGCGGCCCAGACTTCTGACGTAGCGTGGAAAAAATTATCCACACATCGTAAGAAGTGGACGGCACAGACTCGCACAGATTGGATTTCTACTAGCAGGCACGTTAAATAGGCCCCGGTGCAGTATGCATTATATATATATATATATACCGTATTTGCTCGATTATAAGACGAGGTTTTTTTCAGAGCAAATGCTCTGAGAAATACCCCTCGTCTTCTAATCGGGGTCGTCTTCTAATCAGACCTCAAATAGAGGTCTGATTATGAGACTAAGATCCAGATCCCCCGCACCGCTGCAGTGGACCTGGATCCTCCTGTCTCCCCCCCCCGCATCATACACACACTTACCGGTGCTTCCTGCTGTATTGCCGGGGCAGCGATCCGATCCGCGTAGACAACGCTAGCAGCGGGGGTTGTCTGCGTCCGTCGCGCATACCTTCCCTGACTGTGAGAGATCAGAGTTCCCCGCACCGGTGCCGGGAACTCTGATCTCTGACAGCCGGGGAAGGTATACGCGACAGACGCAGACAAACCCCCCGCTGCCAACTCCACCTCCTTCCGGCTGCAGCAGAAGGAGACGTCAACCCGCTTACAGCAGGAAATTGGAAGCACCGGTAAGTGTGTGTGTGTGTTAGTGTGTTAAATGGGGGCATAGGGCATTTCTGGAATGCCTTATACCCCTATATTCCACTCTGGCACTTAGGGGGTTAAAAAGCATATTATGGGGCAGAGTGGCATATAGGGAGGTATAAGGCATTTCACCTCCCTATATGCCACTCTGCCCCATAATATGCCTTTTAACCCCCTAAATGCCAGAGTGGCATATAGGGGTATAAGGCATTTCTGGAGGCAGAGTGCTCTATATAATGCCTTTTAACTCCCTTAATGCCACTCTGCCTCCTGGAATGCCTTATACCTCCCTATATGCCACTCTGCCCCATAATATGCATTTTAACCCCCTAAATGCCAGAAAGGCATTTCTGGAGGCAGAGTGGCACATAGGGGGTCAAAAGGCATACCATGGGGCACAGTGGCATATAGAGGGTTAAAAGGCATATCATGGGCCACAGTGTCATATTGGTGTGGCAAGCCTGGGGGCAGATGTGCGTAACTGGGGGACAGGTTTGAAAATACAAGGAAATAAAAACAAAAAAAATCTTTTTTCTCAATCATAGCTTTTATTAAAAAAAATAGTTTACATGAATTAACATTTACTGGTAAAACTTTTTTCCTTTAGGGTCGTCTTATATTCAGGCTTTTTCTTTTTTTCCTAACTTAATATTCAGATTTTGGGGGGTCGTCTTATAATCAGGGTCGTCTTATAATCGAGCAAATACGGTATATAGTATATGTAATGTAAATGGGTTAAGCCATATTAATCCAGTAGACACGATGTCAAAAAATCAGAGTATTGCAGAGTATGCGGTGAAACCTTTTTAATTGGACTAACATAATATTTAAAAGCCAAGCTTTCGAGAGTTATCCTCTCTTCATCGGGTCTGAAGCAATACTAATCAACATGATAGAGGTTACAACTGAAAACAAGTGATGGTATAACCCTCCCCTTCCTACTCCGCGATGATTTTTTGACATAAAGTATAAATGCATCTCCCAAGTTGTCTGTCAACTCTGCCTCATACAGCCTCCCATATGGTCTGTGCAGGTGATTGCACACGCCTCCCATATGGTCTAGCGGTTAGGATTCCTGGTTTTCACCCAGGCGGCCCGGGTTCGACTCCCGGTATGGGAAGTTAGTTTTTTTTTTTTATCACTCCCTGTTGTTCTTCCTTTATCAGACACCCTAATGAAATTACATCACCGGACTCCATTGCCTAAGTGCAGTGGGTAATATATGATATTATCAGATTCAAATAATATAAGAATTATTATAGTATATAAATTTATCTGAGCTATGGGGAGCTGACAGTGAAATCTGTTTACTGCCATTTCCGTTATTATGTCACTTTGTGTAGCGGGCTGAGTAGCATCTATTGGGCAAGACCCATCCTGTGTACTCTGCGGAGAAGGAGGCATGATGGGAAGTGTAGTTTTTATCACTCCCTGTTGTTCTTCCTTTATCAGACACCCTAACGAAATTACATCACCGGACTCCATTGCCTGAGTGCAGTGGGTAATATATGAGATTATCAGATTCCTATAGTATATATCTTCAAATAATATAAGAATTATTATAGTATTCAAATTTATGACAGTAAAATCTGTTTACTGCCATTTCCATTACTATTTCACTTTATGTAGCGGGCTGAGTAGTATCTATTGGGGAAGACCCGTTCTGTGAACTCTGCGGAGAAGGAGGCATGATGGGAAGTGTAGTTCCACTAGCCCATGAGGAAAGCATTGGTGGCAAGAGCGCATACATTTTCATCTGTTCCAAGCGGTCGCACGGCAAGCCTTCGATAGCTCAGATGGTAGAGCGGAGGACTGTAGAGAGCATCAGACATCCTTAGGTCGCTGGTTCGATTCCGGCTCGAAGGACATGTTTTCTTTTTTCCTTTTATTTTATTATTTTTTTGCAAATACGAATGTGTTGTCTCTGTTAGTTTGCAAACTCACATTTTAAGCCAAGAAAGGAGAGTGTTGTTCAGTTTACTCAGTCTGTATTAGGGGTCTGAGCCATAGGGCTTAGCTAAGAGCTGTAAATTCATTAAAACAGTAAATATGGGCTCAGATCATGGTGCTGCTAAGAAAATAAAAACATTTCAGAATAAAAAGAAACCATGTTTCTGCCCGGTTTCGAACCGGGGACCTTTCGCGTGTGAGGCGAACGTGATAACCACTACACTACAGAAACTTCTTGCACAAAGGGCCTCCATGGTGTTAGTGGGTTGGCTGTGGAGATCAATCTTCTCTTAACCAGCCTGCTGTACAGTGGTGCTACAAGGAGATGTTTATAGGCAAGTCCTAGGTGTCAAAACTTATATCTAGACTATTGTCTTTACAATATGGCAATTACCCGAATTTGTCTTCATCTGTTAAGAAGCTGACTTTTAGCATAAGTCATGTCCACTATATAGAAAAACTATCCACTATGTAAACCTTCAGGAAAACTTTTATAAACATATGCATTGATGGTACATGGTCCCTCTCCGCATTAACAAATGTAATCCTTCTAGGTCTAATGAATGCTGGAGATGTCACAGGTCACCTGGACATATATCATGTGTGGTGGAAATGCCAAAAGCTAAACTACATTAAACTATACTTTATTTAAATCCATATTTAAACAAGATGTTGAACTTAGCCCACAATTATTTCTTTATTTATTACTATTATAATTATTATTATTATTAATAATAACTTTTTTTATATAGCGCCAACAGTGTACGCAGCGCTTAATACAATCCATATATTCAAGGGGTCTGACAAGACGAGAATTGACAGACTAAGACAAACCGATACATTAGGCAGAGAGAGCCCTGCTGGCAAACTTGGGCGTGAAAGAGTTAAAACCTAGCCTGCAGGCTCATTCATCACTCTCCCCACAGGGCACAGATCAACTAAAACTATACCCATCAAAACAGCATTAAAATAAACAATTCTGAACACAAACACAAAGGTAAAATAACCCGTGGGAATCTCCAGATGTTAAAGATTCCTTGTCAAAAGATGTAAGGAATTTCCTTTCTAAAGGGCTGGAGCACTAACTGTCTGCCCAATTCCCAGACTCTCCGTGTGTCCCTTTTACAGATTCACTATACAAGATGCCATCTTTCCAATATACCCTCCAAGTCTAAACCAGGCTGCCATGCAGGACGCCTCAATTCTTCTCGAAAGGGGTCGAGTGACATATAGGGGGTCAAAAGGCATTTCTGGAGGCAGAGGGGCATATAGGGAGTAAAAGGCATTTCTGGAGGCAAAGTGGCATATAGGGGATTAAAAGGCATAGCATGGGGCAGAGTGGCATATAGGAGGGTATAAAGCATATCGGGGAGGCAGAGTGGCATATAGGGGGGCATAAGGCTTTTCTGGAGGCAGAGTGCCCCATGATATGCCTTTTAACTCCTTTATGCCACTCCAGAAATGCCTTATACCCCCCCTAATATGCCACTCTGTCCCATGATATGCCTTTTAACCCCCTATATGGCGGAGTGGCATATAGGGGGTATAATACATTTCTGGAGGCAGAGTGGCATATAGGGGGTTAGAAGGCATATCATGGGACAGAGTGGCATATAGGGGGTATAAGGCATTTCTGGAGGCAGAGTGGCATATAGGGGGTTAGAAGGCATATCAGGGGGCAGAGTGGCAAGCCTGGGGGCAGAGGTGCATAACTCGGGGGTAGGTTGTCAAATGAAAGGAAATAAAAACCAAACATGTCTCAATCATAGCTTTTATTAAATATGGAAAAAATAGTCTACATGAATTAATAAAGAAATAAAAGTTTCTTACCAGAATATCGTGAAGAATAATGTGATCAGTGTTTTGTTCCACTGAATAAAATGGAACTCTTTCATCTAAAAATGTTCGCAGTAGTAAATGTTTTGATCCCATTATGTGTAATGTATTTCATTTATTAGGGCCTTTTAACACTTTTGCTTTCTGGCATTTTAATACAAATAATGAGATAAAAAGAATGGCACATAGTGTGACTCGGGTGTGTATAAGGGGTGCGTGTGGATATAAGAGCTTCACCGTGAGATAAACTATATGGGGCTGCTCTCCAAATTTTTCCAGGGCTGCTTTTCAGTCCCAGTCCGGCCCTGAGTACCAGGGAAATCGCGGCTAGGGGTTAATGTTTGTGTTTTCAGTCAGTAAAGTCTTCAGCAGCAATGACCTGGAAATCAAAAGTCCCTCGGATGCAGCTATGAGGAGGCGCCGCCGGCCGATGAACAGCTCCAGAGAACCGGGACGTCGGGGTAGAGCTTGAATCCCACTGTCCTGCCCAGCTCTACCTCTGTACCGAAAAGTGAGGCTGAGGATAGAGGGGAAAAAACTGGGGCTGTCCCACGCATAGTTGGGAGGCATGGATTGGGAATCTCCCTCTTACCGGCCCAACATCGTGTCAGACCTCGGCTTCTGTGCTCCCTCTCATTGTGCGCCAGCGATTGATGCTGAGCGCCAGGACATGACGTTATTTCCCGGCGCTCAGCATTGATCCCTGTGTACACTGCCACTGCTTCCAGGACAAGAAATAAGGAGCGGAATATACGCTGCCTATATACATGCCTGCCCATACACATACATACTGGCTGGCAGCTTACAGCACCCCTTCCTCGTTATCCCCTACCCCGTTTCTCCTCATCTCTTACCGGAGAAGTGACACCAATTTTAGAAAGCACAATTTGCCCCAGAACATGTATGGGTATTTGCTTCAACATAGTGTGGAAAGGTAGGATTTATTTTGTCAAGGAATTCAAGGGGGCATCCTGAGAAATGTGGTCATCAGTAAAGAGTAGTATACGCTGTATTTAACCCCTTAGACATCAAGGACATAAACAATCCATTAAGGGTGTGGACGCAATATTAACCCCTCAGTTACCTTGACCAATCGGGGGGTGTCCCGAAGTCTGGGTTCTCTACCAGCATCCCAGCTACCATAGGAGGCTTCAGAGACAAAGCCTTGGGTTTCCCTGATCCCCACTCAACAGCTGAGTAAGAATCAAGAACTTTTTAGTTTCTTTCACACATCTACTCAGCTAAAACAAACGACAAAAGCGGATGTGAAAAATATATGAGAGCATGTCGCCGATACGCTCCGACAACATTACAGGGGCCAAAGGAGTCCAAGAAGATAGAGAAGAAGAGCGAGGAGGGGGTGCAAGGCGGGGTACCTCCAAGTCATGGTCAAGTGTTTTATAATCACAGATTATATGATATATAATATATATGATATATATTAAGATTCCCTGTTAAAATAAAAGCGACCGGTTCCTGACGGTGCGAATGACTCAATCCAGGGTTCCCAAATTTGGCAAAATAAGACAACTCAAGGATGTGGGCGATGATCCTGATCCATATCCATGCTGGTGTGGAACCGGTGCATGGAACGTATGCCTGCTCAAATTCTTTCCGTTATCTATTTTGCAAAAAAAAATATTGTTTTATAAAATATGGGATCTCTACTTTGCCTGAAACGAGACCTGGGGCCAGCTAAGCCATCTGTCAAAACTCCAAGTTGAAACAATGGAAATGTGCCAAACTTTCCAATTTTGGCACTGAAAGGTCCACAAAACATGCCATACCGGTGCATGTGGGCTAATGCTGAACTCGGGGGGGAGAGGGGTTGTTGCTGAATACGAGTCGAGCTGTCTCTGTACTTACCCAGGGAAATTAATCTATTGAAATACTGCGGTGTGTCTGCTAAAAATGGAAAATACTTAAGTTTACATATTTTTTTACAAAGTTTGGCACAGATTGGCAGTGGAAGTATTATTTTTTTTTTTATTAGGAAAGTACAAATTTTTTTAAATACTTCTCGAACATACGCTATCTTGAATAAGTTAATTTCCATACACAGATACAGAAAGAAAGAAAGAGAAAAAAAAAGTGGAAGGCTGGCTCTAACGTTTGAATGTTTAAATTATTTGATGAGCGGAGGAGAGGTCAGAATTGGCTCACGTATTTCTTTATATTACGCTTACATACTTTACATCGCTTTTATTAACTGGCCGCATTCTCGATATGTGGGTTTTTTCCCCGTACAGACCTTTATTTTTTCTAGTCTGTTATATGATGCGTAGCTGTTTTTAAGTATATGTTTCATTTCTCTCATTCTGACGTACGTAAATAGCTCTCTATCTGGGAGATTAAATTCGGTCTTAATTCGCGGGAATGTCTTGAGCTTTCCATTTACCCATAATTGCTTCATTTTTGTTATTCCTTTAGTTGTCCTTGCTCTTAAATTTAAATTCTCAATTTCTGAGGCCAGCAGATGGATTTTAGCAAACTCTGGGATTCTTTGGTTTATCTCTAGCTATTTTTTATCTATTTTAATAATGTTTATCGAGGTCCATATCAATGAGCACAGATCTTTCTGCTCCATCATAATGGCCTCAATCTTATACCAGGTGTGACGGCCCGGGGTTAATAAGTGCCGTCTATAACAGCTATTATGACCATCCGGGGTTAAATAATGCCACGTTTGATCAACTACCGTTGAATAATGTATCCCCTTCTATATATGTGTGCTGTGTTATCTATGCTCCATTCCCCTTCCCGTCCTACCCCATCCGTGCATCACCTTCCCACAAACTTCGGCTATCGTAGCCCAGGTTCCCCCCTGCAGAGGCTGGAAATACCGGGTCGCTACAGCCGCTAGAGAAGCGGTGGTCCGCCGGCACGGCTATCGGACCCACGCCAGCTGTCCCAGGGTCCGTCCCGGGGGATGCTTCAAACTACTGCTGCTCGGGGTCCCTTCGACCGATCACGTCGCTTTTTGGACCAGATGTTCCTGGACCCCGAGCAACCCCTCGGCACCCTGGGATCGCCGCTGCTCCCTCGGGATCACCCCGAGAACGACAACCAAAGTATACGGACATTGTGGGGCTCGGTGGCCTAAGCGTGGCAGGGCGGGAAGATGTGTCCTGATTTTTGACCTTTTTATCACCTAACCTGTATATAAGCCTGTGTGTTTCCCAATAAAGTGTGTTTTACTTCCCTGGAACAAGTGTTAAAATGACCCGAGTAAAATTCTTTGGATTGTCAACTTTTAAAAAATATCAACTTTAGTTCAATCTTGGGTTTTTCTTCTAATCATTTTCTTCTAGTGTGTTATATTTAGCTTAATAGCTTCCGAAATAGATGAAAATATTTGGCATATGAGGTGTTTTCAAAATTAGGACAAATACCTGTTTTTAAAATGCCACAATTTTCCCCAGTTTTTTATACTTGTTTCATACTAAATTAGGATGTATTTACTCTATATGTCCAAAAGTATGTGATCCCCTCCTAAATATGGAGTTTAGGTGTTTCGGCCGCACCCATTGCTAACAGGTGTATAAAGTTAGCAGGTGCCGCTGTCTCAGAGTCTTCGTAGAAGTGGCAGATGGACTACAGTTGGTTCCGGACCAGTAAGGGTTGTAGATACGCAGCTTGCGTGTCTTCATAATTAATTTGCTCCCCTTTCTGAATGAGGCCTCGGCGCTGAGACAGCTAATAATGGATGCGCTGCAAACCAGAACTCACCAGAAGCTCACAGTCATGCCAAGTGCTGTCTCTGTGGCGCAATCGGTTAGCGCGTTCGGCTGTTAACCGAAAGGTTGGTGGTTCAAGCCCACCCAGGGACGTGTATTTTTGTTTTTTAATAGACGATAAGAACCGTTTGCTCCGTGCAGTCTGCCCGTTTTTCCTGATGTAAAGACTCAGCCCTTAATCAGTCCTTGGTCTTCTCATATATTGAAGATAGCTCTGTGCATAGGAGTCAACTACCTGCCAGCTTTTCTGTGACGTTATGCGAATGTGGGCATGAAAGGGTTAAAAACCAGCCCGCAAGTTCATTCATCACTCTCTCCACAGGGCACGGAACAACTACAACTACACTCATGACCCCAAAACTTTACTTACTGCTACCGCCACGTTCTATTTAAGGAGGCTTCGGTAACCCCCTGACCCACCCTAAGAAGAGCACAATGTAGCGAAAAAAGAAAAAAAATGTGTACATTAGAAAAACTAAGGGTTCAAAACTAGATCACAAAGACAGAACTGATTAATTTTAGATTTAATCTAAATAAAAGGCTGTCAGTGCTTTTATACAAACATAACAGTAAAAGGAAAACATACAAAAAAAGAGAGCACAAAACATTAAAATAAACAATTATGAACACAGAAAATGTACAAACACAAAGGTAAAATAACCCGTGGGAATCTCCAGATGTTAAAGATTCCTTGTCAAAAGATATAAGGAATTTCTTTTCTAAAGGGCTGGAACACTAACTGTCTGTCCAGGATCTCCGTGTGTCCCTTTTACAGATTACAAGATGCCATCTTTCCAAAATACCCTCCAAGTGCCACTGTCTTAAACCAGGCTGCCATGCAGAACGCCTCAATTCTTCTCGCGAGGGGTCGCACTGTACAGCAACTCAGTAATCCTCCCGTCTTTCACCCTCTTTACCGAAAGAGGCAATTGGGGTATTTTTAGGCGATGGATCTTTTTTCAATGAGCCACAGCCACAGTTTTATTCCACCCGGGTCAAAATAGAAAGTAATTTTATTTTTACAGCAGAATTTGTACGCTCCCAAGCGGGGACACAATGTAGGCTATAGAGCGGCTGTCTGTTCTTGGTGAGGATCTCTGCAGATGGCATAGGAGACACTTGAAAAAAAAAACACAAAAAACACTTGTTTCTGCCCGGTTTCGAACCGGGGACCTTTCGCGTGTTAGGCGAACGTGATAACCACTACACTACAGAAACCACAACGTCAGATTGCTAATAGGGGGCATCCTGGGGAATGTGGCCATCAGTACAGAGTAGCTATTTAACCCCTTAAACATCAAGAACATGAACCATCCTCCCTTAGTAGTTCACATACACTGCTGAAGTCCTGTGGTGAGAGCACTAGGCCTCTGTCTCACTCCTCTGTCGTGGGGGCGCTGCTTTACTGCTGAGTGTCTGGATTTGGCACCGCGACTGCCGAAGCCAGTGCTGGGGGGGTTCTTGCTAAATACAAGTCGAGCTGTCTCTGCACTTACCCTGGAAAAGTAATCTACTGAAATACTACAATGTGTTTAAAAAAACTAATGTTTACAAAGTTTGGCACAGATTGGCAGGAAGTACTTAAATAAAAAGTGTTAAAATGAAACATAGACTCTATATAATTAATTTGCTTCCCTTTCATAATGAGGCCTCGGTGCTGAGACAGACAATGATGATAAGTGTAGCCATGGACACACTGCGTTTAAATTAAGCTTGGATTACACGTGAAAGATGCGCTGCAAACCGGAACCAACCAGAAGCTCGCAGACATACATAAGGCAGTCTCTGTGGCGCAATCGGTTAGCGCGTTCGGCTGTTAACCGAAAGGTTGGTGGTTCAAGCCCACCCAGGGACGCGTGTTTATTTTTGATCTGGACCATTTGCTCCGTGCAGTCTGCCCGTTTTTCCTGATGTGAAGACTCAGACCTTAATCAGTCCTTGGTCTTGTTATAGATTGAAAATAGCTTTACTCAGAAGAGTCACTGCTTGCCAGCTTTTCTTTGATGTTAGGGCAATGTGGGCGTAAAAGGGTTTAAAACCAGCCCGCAGGCACATTCATCACTCTCTCCACAGGGCACAACTACACTCATAATCCCAAAACTTTACTTACTGCTACCACCACGTTGTATTTAAGGAGGCTTCGGTAACCCCCTGAACCACCACAAGAACAGCCCAATTTAGCCAAAAATGAAAAAAATGTCCACATTAGACAAATGATACTGTGACAAGTCTGGCTATCTCCGAAAACTAAGTGTTCAATATTAGATCACAAAGACAGAACTTATTCCTTTTATAGTTAATCTAAATAAAAGGTTGTCAGTGCTTTTATACAAAAATAACATTAAAAAGAAAACATACCAAAAAAGAGAACACAAAACACATGAAAATAAACAAAGAAAAACACAAAGGTAGAACAATCCATGGGAATCTCCAGATGATAAAGGTCTCTTGTCAAAAGATGTAAGGAATTTCCTTTCTAAAGGGCTGGAGCACTGTCCCAGGATCTCCACGTGTCCCTTTTACAGATTCACTATACAAGATGCCGTCTTTCCAATATACCCTCCAAGGAGACACTTGGAAAAAAAAATAACTTGTTTCTGCCCGGTTTCGAACCGGGGACCTTTCGCGTGTTAGGCGAACGTGATAACCACTACACTACAGAAACCGACATGTCAAGTGATAATAGGGGCATCCTGGGAAATGTGGCCTTCAGTACAGTAGCATACACTGTATTTAACCCCTTCAACAACAAGAACATGAACCATCCTCCCTAAGTAGTTCACGTACACTGCTAAAGTCCTGTGGTGACAGCGCAGGGCCTCTGTCTCACTCCTCTGCCGTGGTCTGCCCGGTTTTCCTGATGTAAAGACTCAGACCTTAATCAGTCCTTGGTCTTGTTATAGATTGAAGATAGCTTTATGCATAGGAGTCACTACTTGCCAGCTTTTTACAGATTCACTATACAAGATGCCATCTTTCCAATATAACCTCCAAATGACACTGTCTAAACCAGGCTGCCATGCAGGACGCCTAAATTCTTCTCGAGAGGGGTCGCACTGTACAGCAGCTCAGTAATCCCCCCTACTTCACCCTCTTTACCGAAAGAGGTGTTCGTGGTATTTTTAGGCGATGGTTCTGTGAGATTAGTACTCAGCTCCCTCTCTACTGCAGTGTCCTCCACAGTCTCTGTCCCTGCAGTTTATTGGCGGGTCACCACAGCAGACATAGGACCCAGCTGAATACCCTCCCCATCCAGGGGCAATGGAGAAAGCATCCTTCCTCCTACTCCCCTTATTCTGCTTTACAGTCTCAGAGGACATAAACACCGAAGCGTGCAGACTCCCTGTTCCTGATCCTCTAGGTGTTGCAGTGTTTTTATGAAAGGTGTGAGATTGAGACATAGGATGAGACTTATGCATTCAGATTTGCAGGTTGGCCGATTATGTCAATTTGTACAAGTTTCCAAAAACGTGGCCCACAAAATGGACGAATACAAAGCAAAAATGCTACAAATTCGCAGGATCTTTCACTCACTGAATGTCTTGCTTCCTTCTCTGTCGACCACTTCTGCTTCCGTGTCTCGCATCTTCTCTTCTGTGTCTCGCATCTTCTTGTTCTTCTCTTTTCTCTTCTATCTTCGTCTGCATCTCCGCAAACATAATCTCCTTGTGAACTTTCGCCAAAATGGCAGAGCTGCTGGTGATGTCCATTTCTCTATTCTCTATTGGAGAATAGAGAGGACATCACCGGCAGCTCCTCCATTTTGCGCTACGCTAACCTCAAGTGAACACACACAAATAATCCATAAAACCCCCATTTTTTTTTAATATATAATTATTACAACCTTATTGGTGACACTGTAGGTCACTGATTATTGATAGGTTACATGTGATCTGATCAAAAACGTCCCAAAACCCAGGGAAGGTGAGACACTAAAAAACATGATCGCCTTTGTTTTTGTTGCTTCCTATGACTCTTTTTCAATGAGCCACAGTTGCACAGTTTTGTTCCAGCCGGGCTGAAATAGAAAGTAATCTTATTTTCACATTAGAATTGGTACGCTCCCAAGCAGGGACGCGCCGTGGGGCTGGCTATAGAGCGGCTGTCTGTTCTTGGCGAGTATCTCTGCAGATGGCACAGGAGACACTTGGGAAAAAAAAAGTGTTTCTGCCCGGTCTCGAACCGGGGACCTTTCGCGTGTTAGGCGAACGTGATAACCACTACACTACAGAAACCGACATGTCAAGTAACCAATGGGGGCTAGTTGGGAAATGTGGTCGTCAATACAGAGTACTGGATGGGAAGGTAATATTATAATATTATGCCTTTTGGCTAACATGACCAACTGTTGGGAAGCTGCTGCTGCGCGCTCATAAGTCTGTGATCTCCACCAACATCCCAACTACCACATATAATATGGTGCATATTGCCACTCCGTGGAGTGATCAGACGGGGCCCCTGCTGCAGCTTTCCATGTTGCTCAATACCTTGATATCGATGCTTTACAGCAGCACCATTTGGGAGAACCTGCTTAACCTCATGACGTGCCAGGCATGTCTATTGTCGTCAACAGGTTAATACATTTTGTTTTACTACTTTATTTTAGATTTTTTTCAGACTAAATTAAACAATCCCCCTCCTAATTATTGAATTTATGTGTTTCAGCCCCTCCCCCATTGCTAACAGGTGTATAAAATAGAGCACATAGGCAGATGTCTCCATAGGGACTCTTTTTATTGACAGTTTCTTGACCTGTTACACGTTCTTCTGCGCAGCTGATGTGTACTAGATCAGTGGTTTAAGTTAGATGGAATTGTAATTAAAATGCATACTGTGTGTGATAAGGGACATATCGCTGAATAATTATATCACAGTGCAGCTGGTAGAGCAGGAAACAGGAACCTTTCGCTGGGGTGACACTACAGAAACATGATGGGGAAAAAAGCCATTTGGTCTGTCCATTTTGCCTGATGTAAGGGGTTTAAACCCCTGTCAGTCTTTGGTCAAGTCTTATAAAAGCATTATGTCTATCCCATGCCTGTTTAAATTACCTCACTGTGCTAGCCTCCACCCCTTCTGCTGGGAGACTGTTCCATTCATCTACCACCATGACCTTGTTCTAACATTGCTCCTCCTTTCAAATATGTTTGCCTCCTGTGCTTTGTTACATCCCTTCTCTCTTCTTTCCTTCAAGCCGGACATAAAGAGCCGTTAACCTTCCCTGATAATTTCTATCTTGCAAACCACTTGCCATTTTTGTAGCTCTTCTCTGCTCTCTCTTCAATGTGTCAATATCATACCTGGAAACTGTCCGGGTTTGACCCGGAGATTGCCGGGTGAGCACCCGAATCCTCTGGGTCGCGGGAGCAGGGTCTTGACACCCATTTTTTTCTTTTAATGGGGGTGTTCCTTTAAATGGGGGACGTCAGTGCAGTCCTGCCCACGTCTCGCAAGGGAAGGCTCCGGGTAGCCGGAGCCGAGAAGTTCCCAGGTATGGTCAATATCTTCTGGAGATGGGGTCTATAGAACTGCCCCCAATACTCTAGGTGATCGGTGACCAGAGATCTGCAAAGGGGCAGAACCTCTTCCTGATCCTCGCGGCCCCTCGCTACACCCAACATCCTACTTGCTTTAAGACGTGCTTTATTGCATTGTGTGCTTACCTTTAAGTCATCAGAAATAATCACTCCTAAGTCCCTCTCTTCCGTCATCACTGACAGAACAGCCCCCAATGCTATATTCTGCCTTGGGGTTTTTATGTGCCAAGTGCATTATTTTGCATTTATTAATATTAAACTGCAGCTGCCACGTTCTCCCTCATTCTTCTAACTCACGTAAATCATTCACCATTTGAGTTATTCCACTCAGAATGTCTTCCCCGTTACAGACCTTTATATCATCTGCCAAAAGGCACACCTTACCATTAAGATCGTCTGTAGTATTACTAATAAAAATATCAATAAGTACGGGTTCCAGTACTGATCCCTGAGGTACCCCACTGGTGTCAAGTCCTTCCTCTGAATATACACCATTAACTACAAACTTCTGCCTCCTGTCACTCAGCCATTGCCTTATCCATTCAACTATTCTGGCATTCAAACCAAAAGACTGCGATTTACTTGAATGCGTTGAATGCCTTACTGGAATATAGATAGGCCATAACACTCCTATCGCTCAGTTTCCATTAATTTGCCAACTACTGATGGAACCGGTCTGTAGTTGGCCAAATCTCCCCCACTATCCTTACTTCCCTACTATCTTTTTTGTGCAGGTGTACTACGGTTGCCAACTTTCAGTCATCTGGAACTACTACTGCCATCAGTGGCGAGTTTAATAGATCTGACAGCAGTTTTCCCAAGACTTGTCAAAGATCTTTTAAAAACGTTAGGTGGGTCCGATCAGGTCCCATAAATTTGTCCGTTTATCCTCTGGAGAGTCCAAGTAGAACTTCTTCCCCTGTAAACACAGCCAGGTGTTTGGTATTATATGGCCAGTTATTGGATGGAGCCTTGTGTAAGTAAATAAATTGTTATTAGCTGGCAGTGTAAGAAATGATGACCCTCTTACAGGGTTATTCTTTTAGGGAATGTGTGACGAATAAAGCACAAATGCAAGCGTATAGAAAAATGGATATTTATATTGAATTAGGTCACTGTTACAGGTTATAAATATATAACATACAGAAAACAAGCTCACACGCTTATTCTGGACGCCATCTTGCGCAGCTTCGTTCTGAGTCTCCTGACCAAGAACACGTCTGTTCGCTGCGCTCTCTTTTCTTAGACTCTTCTGACTATTACAGCCCCTAACTAGTCCAGAATTCCTTTTACCTCCCAGAAAGTGGTTCACCGACCCCTCTTTCCAGAGATTTACTGTATGACCCAATTATGAAGGAGATAGACAGTCTATGTGAAGATACACACATGTATGTTAAAATACATCTCCTGCTTCAGGTGTTTGACCCCCTGAGGTTATCCTAGCTCTGTTGGAGCTTTTGTTCCAAACCCTTTGTAGTGCAAATGACCTAACGTTGCAAAACCAGATATCTCACCTTACAGGAACCCAAATCTTCCCAAAAATATTATGTATAAAATGTAATGTCCCATTTTAAAGGCATCCTATATTTCTTACAGCAGCATTTCTCAAAGTGCATGGCCTTCCCAGGCCAAGTTGCGCCATGCAAGTCTATTGGTCGCCTGTAGAGGAGGTCCCTGCAGGTGACCAATAGAGTCTTTCGCACAACCCTTTAACTCCTGACGGCGAACCTCACGGCACAATTAAAATTGTTATTGAATTTTTCTGTCCAATTTTGGTGTGTTACCTACTTTTAATAAAAGTGTGGTTAACACACTAAAATTGAATAAAAAATCAACAACAATCATGCCCAGGCAGCCAGTACATGCTGTCACTTTTCCAGCTTCGACTCCTTTTCCTCCTCTTCGTTCTTCCTCTTGGCTCTTCTTCTTCTGTGTCCTTCCGGTGCAGTGAGCGTGGAAGGCAGTGGGCGCAGCTTCAGTGTTGTGCGCCAGTATATGACATCAAATCCCGGTGCATAACATCAGTTTCCGCACGCAGAGCGCGGGAGCAGGAACGGATGTCTGCATTAACAGACCTCCCGCTCCCTTGGTTGGCTTTAAGCCAGTTAGAGGGAGATCCTTGATCACCCCAACAGAGGCTGCGCCTCTACAGCGGACATTACTGTTCGCCTTTGGAGGGGTGTCAGCGTGGTGGCACCCCTCTGGTGAGCGGCACCCAGGGCGGATGCCCGCTAGGTACGCTACTGACTATAAGTTGTATAAGAATCTTAGAATCGTAGTGAGGGCATATTACAGGGCAGCTGGTTGAAAAAAAAAGCATGTTTCTGCCCGGGGACCTTTCGCGTGTTAGGCGAACGTGATAACCACTACACTACAGAAACCAACATGCACATCCAGCCTTCCAGTCTGTAAATGACCCGTAGACGGGGCGATCTGCAGCAAACCCAGTCTCTGTTTGGACAATTTGACAAATTGCCCTAAATGAGTGACAGCTGCTGCTGCTGAGTCATAAAAGCGACCTCTAAATTATTACTCCAGACGAGTGCAGAGTTCTATTACACACATTAAGGGAATGGATTAAAAGAGACACACCAATCATAATATGCTTAGTAGGGGAATGGATTAGAGGGGACACACCAATAATAATCTGCTCACTAGAGGAATGGATTAAATGAGACACACCAATAATAATAATATGCTCAGTAAAGAAGTGGATTAAATGAGACACACCAATAATAATATGCTCAGTAGAGGAATGGATTAACAGAGACACACCAATAATAATATGCTCAGTAGAGGAATGGATTAACAGAGACACACCAATAATAAAATGCTCAGTAGAGGAATGGATTAACAGAGACACACCAATAATAATATGCTCAGTAGGGGAATAAATTAAAGGAGACACAACAATAATAATATATTCAGTAGGAGAATGAATTATAGGGGAAACGCCAATAATAATATGTTCAGTAGGGGAATGAATTAAAGGAGACACATTATCATCAATAATATAGTTTCAGATATCCTTCGATAGCTCAGCTGGTAGAGCTCGAAGGACTCTTTTTGTGTTGAGTAGAAAGAATAGTCTCTATCCTTGGGGTGGAGTGCGCGCCACACATCGAAGAGATTAGCATGTTTCATTAATTGTTGTAAGGGTCTATAAGAGGAGAGAGGAAGTCTAGTAATCTTAAAGTCAGATCTATCTAAGTATGGGTCAGGGGTCGCCTAAATGTGAATAAAAGCTGGAGGGCGCATAGATATTCACAAGGCACACATCTCTACCGAATAATTTCCGTCTCAGTTTCAGATATCTGCCCTCTGAGTCTGCAACCTGAGAGGTGAGCTGAAAGTCCAACCTCTTGTGCAATAAAATTGTGACCCCATTGTGTTTATTCTGATTTGTGGTGTGAAAGTTGTGAGTGTAGAGTTTACTTTGGGGCGTATTTATGTTTAACCCCATAACGACAAAGCCTGTACATGTACGGGCTTGCAGTGCAATGTGATAATGACAAAG
Source organism: Spea bombifrons (assembly GCF_027358695.1). NCBI lineage: Eukaryota > Metazoa > Chordata > Amphibia > Anura > Pelobatidae > Spea > Spea bombifrons. The sequence continues at coordinate 121,296,784 of NC_071089.1, read as the reverse complement.
CCCGTACATGTACAGGCTGCTGTTAAACAGCTGCATCGCCACGATCGGCAGCTTTGCAGCATCCACAATGTTGCTGACATGCCTCGATTTTGAGGCATGTAGCAACACAACTCCCCTACCCCGATAGCCTCCGAAGAGCAACCACAAGTGTCATCATGTAAATGACATTGCCGCCATTCACAAGATGGCGTCCACAATAGAAAAATTAATGAGTTCACAGAGGGTCTATCCAGACCCTCTTGAGAACTCTCGAGCTCCCCCTGCAGGTTGAATGAAAGTGATGTGCATGTACTGGCTGCCTGAGCATGATAGGAGTGTGATTGCTAACTATTGCTGGCAGCTAACATCAATCACACTCATATCATGCCCAGACAGCCAGTACAATGACTTTATGTAAGGGTTAGTTTGGCCGTGGAAAGAAGTGCTTTTCTCGGCAGGAAAGTCAGAAGCAAATTAATGTGCAGCCATCTTGGTTGAGCTCCAGGATACGCCCCTCCCCAATTTGCTGTGTTCGTATATGCGGTATTTGGGCTGAACAATGACAACGCACCCTAATTTTTAGGCTCCTTTTTGGTCCATTCGTTTTTGGGCAACAAACTGCGTTCCCTGCCTATTAGCATACCTGGGAACTCTGCGGGTTTGACCCGGAGAGTGTCGGGTGAGTGCTGCTCCTCGGGTTTTCCGGGTCTTGACACGCCCCAATCCCCGTCCATTTTTTCCTTTAAATTGGGGTGTGTGCCCCTTACGTTCACTCACATTCACTCACTCTCTCGTTCACTCCCTTTCATGCTCTCCTAATTATTCCATACCTCTTCTGCCAACCACTTCTGCTTCTTCAATCTGCTGTTTTAGCAGAGGCATTATTAAACACTAGTCTACAAACACCACACAAGCCCAGAAAATTGCTGCTCCTACAGAAATATTGTAGCGCTTCCACTGCTGTAGGGGATTCTGGGTAGCCATGGGGCTCAGCAAAGAGCTCATTGGGAATATACATAGGGGCTTTGCTTGTAACTGCCTCTGAAAATAAACAGAAGTGTAACTAAAACTTTACATGTATGATACAGAACATAATAATAACGGATTATATCACAGTGCAAGAGGAAAAACCATGTTTCTGCCCGGTCTCGAACCGGGGACCTTTCGCGTGTTAGGCGAACGTGATAACCACTACACTACAGAAACCGACATACAATCCCTCCCTTCCAGTCAATCACCGACCCACAATACAAGGTGATCTGCAGTTGTCTCAGATTGGACAATTTCACAAATTGCCCCAAATGATTGATAGCTGCTGCTGCTGAGTCAACATCAGTGTGAGTGAGGGACTCACTGCCCGGTCAGGAAGAAATCCTGAACAAGCTGCATATCCCTGAGTGCTGTACAGCCTCAACCGCTTGCATTGAATGGCTTCCTATTTCATTTACTGCCAAGCCTTTCCTTTCCCTGCTTTAAGCTCCTTTCCCCGGCATTATTCAGCTCCCCCACTTTACTTATTTTACTTCCTAAGAAGGAAGCTTCACACATAACACAGGATGTTCAAACATGGGGTATGCTGTAGTTGTATGGGAGTGAGGCATGCTGGGAAATTTAGTATTACCGGAGTGAGGAATGCTGGGAAATGTAGTCCACTAGCCAGAATATTCTGTGATTGGAAGACACAGATACACAGAAAGAGCTCAGCTTCACATCGAGCGTTGGTGGTATAGTGGTGAGCATAGCTGCCTTCCAAGCAGTTGACCCGGGTTCGATTCCCGGCCAACGCATGTCCTTTTCTTTTTCTTTCTTTTCACCGCACTGCTTTACATGTTTTGAGCAATTATTAAGTCGTCATTCTCCCCAATGATAACATTATCTATTATTGTCAGAGCTCTTTGACCGAGTAGCATTACCGAAAATATACATAACATTTTTTGCAAAGACACAGCTTTAAGATGATTATATTATTAATGCCTTACATAGATTTCTATATTATTGAGAATACTAGTAATATTATTATTAATAATAATATGCTCAGTAGGGGAATGGATTAAAGGGGACACACCTATAATAACATGCTTAGTAAGGGAATGGATTAACAGAGACACCCCAATAATATGCACAGTAGGGGAATGGATTAACAGACACACACCAATAATAACATGTTTAGTAGGGGAATGGATTAAAGGGGACACACCTATAATAACATGCTTAGTACGGGAATGGATTAACAGATACACACCAATAATAATATGCTCAGTAGGATGGATTAAATGAGACACCAATCATAATATGCTCAGTAGGGGAATGGATTAAACGAGACACACCAATAATAATATACTGAGTAGGTGAATCGATGACGAGGGGGGGCACATTATGACCTATTCTGTTCAGGTTCCCAGTGGGCTCACGTCAATCCTTCGATAGCTCAGCTGGTAGAGCGGAGGACTGTAGAGAGTATCAGGCATCCTTAGGTCGCTGGTTCGATTCCGGCTCGAAGGACACCCTTTTATTTTATTTTTTTTACGTGTAAATTAGACTTTTTTTGTTGTCTCTGTTAGTTTGCAAACTCGCATTTTACGCCCCAGACAGGAGAGTGTTGTTCGGTTTATTCAGGGGTTCCTGCACTTTGTGTGTCTGCAGTAGGGATCTGGGACTTAGAAATGAGCAAAACTCATATTTAGTCTGTGAACTGAAAATGATTTAGCGATGGCTCTCTTTTGATGAGTGCGCACTTAGTTTATTACATAAATGCTGTAAACGAAAACAAATTAATCACTTATATTTCGGCTATATGTGATGGAAAGTACGATGCCGATAATGAATTAAATCACAATGCAACTGGTGATAGTAAAACATAAAAAAACTGTTTCTGCCCGGTTTCGAACCGGGGACCTTTCGCGTGTGAGGCGAACGTGATAACCACTACACTACAGAAACTCACATATGCAGCAGCCGACCCTGTCTGACCCATGATTGAGAGAGGCGCCTCTATGATTCTTTCTCTGCTGTCAACACAAGGAGACTTTATTAAGAGAGACCGGTGCTTGGATGTAGGGCGTACTGGATTGCTGCTCCAGGGGGGGTAGGTTTAACTCTAGAGAGGGGTGGATTTAAATCTCATTGTTTCCAATCATTTTCTCTCACCCCCTGGATGACTAAAGTGAGTTTTCAACATTGTATAAAACCAGCAACAAGCATAGACCCCCACCCTGGCAGTTTGGCATTGACCCCCCCGGGAGAGGGGGCAGATCATTAAGCCAGTTACAGGGGAGACCTCTGCTGTCTCCACCTTCGCAAATCGGGCAGAAACAGCTTAATAGGTTTCTACTATCACCAGCTGCATTGTGATTAATTTAATTGCTATTAGCTGCCACCATTTATCCAAGAGCAGCAGTTTCTCAGTGTAGTTGGAGAGATGTTTGTTTGGTGTCGCTGTGGTTTCCCTTTTGTTGTATTCTTACTGAAAAGTTTAATGCCCAAACCTTCAAAAATAGCCCCTTGACCATCATCCCTCCTCCAAACTTTAGAGCTGGCGCTACGCGTTACGGCAGGTTCTCCTGGCATCCACCAAACCCAGATTCACTCACCAAACTTCTAGATAGCAAAGCACGAGTCATCACTCCACAGGTGTGCTGATGCGGTTTGGAGCTCTGTAATAAGGGGTGTTACAGAGCACAGGCAACTTTTACACCTTACGTCCTTCAGCACTCGGCGCCCCCGCTCTGTGACTATGCGGTTCGTGGTTAAGTTGATATTGATATAGACAAGTGAAATTGAGGCTGAAGGAAGTATTCTATTTTAATCCAGGTAGCCAAAGGTTCATTACAAAACTAGACATAATTCGAAATATATGTGAGATCTCACCAAAAATAGTCACATATAAATACAAAATACGTATTCATCAAAGGTTCTGACAAAAAAATCCAGAATAGACTAGAATAAGCAGCCCTAAAAAAAGGATTAAGGTAATTTAAGTAATTGAAGTCCAAATTGAAAGCCATGGTTTAAGTTTTCTAGAAAGTCAGCAAAGCCCAACTCCAAAGACTCCAAACCAAAAAAGAAATATCAATGTAGGTGATGGTTTAAGGAGCTACTATCCTGTAGTGAGCAGGACAACAAGCGACTGGTGAATGAACAAACTCACTACATAAAGATCATAACAGATAACAGCTGAAAATAGGAGAGATAATGCAGGAGGAATGCAAATGCAACGAGGTAATGACGAGGATCATGGTGAGGAGGACATGACATAGACATGATAAATACTGAGGGAAAATTTGGGATTAGAGGGTCAATTCTCCGTCGTAAATGTTAATTATTTTTCCGTATAAGGTGCTTCATGTCCAAAGAGATCCATTGTTCAGTAACCCCATCTCCACATGTGAGGAAGGCTTCACGCAATTCTTGCCGTTCCCAGACAGACAGCACTTCTCATCCGCCGTGCAGTCCGAGTCCCGGCTGCAGAGAACGGCCGCACACTGCAGGCTTCCTACCGGCTTCACCTCACTCAGCGGGCAAACGCCACCGGGCTCTGCGATAATCAGGAGAAGTAAGTCGCAACAAAAAAACACCAATTTATAGAAAATTCACACGCTACGAGCACGAGACGTGCCGGTGGCCGCGTTACCTTCCACAGGATCCCAGCAGCTTTTCCCACAAATGTTACAGCACTTCTGTTTGCCAGGACAGCCGGTATCATTCTGACACTGGGGGTCCAGCAGCGGCAGCTTACACTTGGCTAGGATAGGGGGGCAGCGCCCTGGTCTCACTGGAATGATGGAAATCGCTCATATTAGTCAATTCTGGTGCAGTATTTACTAGGAATCTAAAAGTGGACATATTTATCAGGACAAACTAGATTATCTCTGGTACAGAAACAGGCCATTGGTTTCAAGGTGACAACTCCACTATGCCCCAAAATAGCACCCATTTTGCCTCCATATACACTACAGCCATTACATTATGACCACCTGCATAATATTGTGTAGGTCCCCCTTTTGCCACCAAAGCAGTCCTGACCCGTCGAAGCATGGACTCCACTAGAGCTCTGAAGGTGTGCTGTGGTATCCGGCACCGAGACGTTAACAGCAGATCCCTTAATATGAACTCATAATATCTGTGTGGGTTTAATCTTAATATATATAGTTGTATAATTTCAGTCTGTATTGTTTCTTAACTCGCATTATGGTGCGAACGTCCGTCGTTGTACACACACTGGTGCGAGGTATTATCTCTTACCTTGGACGGGGGGGACACACTTCAGGCCACAGTTGGAGCAGCAGCATTTCTTGTCTCTGGGACACTGGACGTCGGTTTTGCACTCATCGGGTCCAGGTCTGGCCAGCGGGCAGATCGCAGGATCAAACGGAGGACACACATTTAGTAATCCTAGTAATCCGGAAAGAAGAGTTTATGGGTCAGGGATGGATGGAAGATGAACAGCTTGTTCTACTTGGAAATACTGACTGGCGAATACACGTCTTAGAACAATAGAAAGACCAGTATCACCTTCCTCCCACCAGTTATTGTGTAATTTCATCTTGATAGGTCCTGGGATGCAGAGCTGCTGGTCCTGATGACTTTCCAATAACAAGATTGTCTGGTCTTAAAATCAGGGATAATTTTCTAAAAACAGAGAGTCCCAGGTTCCCCTATTTGGGGTATCACTCATGCTAAGGCTTCCTATCTGCTCACTGATGTCTCATGCTTACTGAGGTCTGATACATGCTGAGGAACACGTGGGGGTCTCTAGCTGGGTTATACAGGTGGGCATTGATGTCCTTCATCTGCAACACTTGCTGGCTCTTTCCCAGAAGAAATGGATTTGCCAGGCTGGAATGACCATGCCCAAAATTCACTCTACAATTACATATATACATTCATAAATGGGATTGAGGCAAATGTATGGTTTTAATGTAAGGAATTTCTCAGAAATAATACTAGGATATGAGATCATTTCTCAGCACTCTATGGTGAGGATGGAGGATATCTCTGAGTCCGCGACCTGAGAGGTGAGCTGAAAGTCCAACCTTTTGTGAAATAAAATTGTGACCCCCCTCAGTGCTGAACACCTTGCTTTTTGCAGCATTCAAATATTTTACATAACTTTTCTGCAAGTTGCTCCCATGCACAGAACGTACTGAAAGGCTCATAAGCAAACAAGCGCTCCCCAACGCAAACAGTCTCTGTGGCGCAATCGGTTAGCGCGTTCGGCTGTTAACCGAAAGGTTGGTGGTTCAAGCCCACCCAGGGACGTGTAATGCTTTTTGATCTGTGTCCTGTAGGATTGGAAAATATAATTTAACATACCGTATTTGCTCGATTATAAGACGACCCCCCAAAATCAAAATATTAATTTAGGAAAAAAACTAAAAGCCTGAATATAAGACTACCCTATAGGAAAAAAGTTTTACTAGTAAATATTAATTCATGTAAACTATTTTTTCATATTTAATAAAAGCTATGATTGAGAAAAATATATATTTTTTTATTTCCTTTTATTTGCTCCCCCCCCAGTTATGCACATCTGCCCCCAGGCTTGCCACTCTGTCCTCAGAAATGCCTTATACCCCCCTATTTGCCACTCTGCCCCATGATGTGCCTTTTAACCCTCTATATGCCACTTTGCCTCCAGAAATGTCTTCTACCCTCCTATATGCCACTGTGCCCCATGATATGCCTTTTAACCCCCTATATGCCCCTCTGCCCCATGATATGCCTTATGCCCCTATATGCCACTCTGGCATATAGGGGGTTAAAAGGCATATCATGGGGCTGAGTGGCATATAGGGGGTTAAAATGCATTTCTGGAGGTATATACATATATATACTGCTAACAGCAATCACACTCCTATCAAGCCAAGGCAGCCAGTACATGCTGGAACCTGGGGATGATAGTAGTGTGATTACAGCCTCCCTATGCCATGCTACCACCCCCACCCCCCTTACACATCCATGCTATCACACACACACACTCATTCTCAAACATTTAAATACTCATTCATTCCATTAATCACACATACACACACATGCACGCTCAAACCCCCCACCCCCCCACCCCCTTACCTGAACTGCAGATCTCCCACTCGCAGACTTCTGCAGGGGCCGGCTGTGTGAGCAACTTCTATGGCCCCGCCCCCAGAGGAAGGAGGGGGAGGCAGAGTTATGTGAGGAGTGTGTATGCTTTCCAATAAAGCCTTTCTTCAATTGTTGAACTGCTCCAAATGATGTGAATATAAATGTACGTGCACGGAGAGAGAAATAAGACACACGACACACACTGGGTCACGTCCAAAATCACTCTGCTTTATTACGTTTAGGATATAGGTTATATAGTGTCCAAAAAGAAGGACGTCTAAATACGTAAATCACATTAATTGGTTAATCCTTAAAACTATGCGGATATAGGCAGAAAACCGTTACAAACATCAGGCAATGTTAGGCAATGTCCTGTAACTAAGAGCGAGATGCTAGCCGGATATCTTTGCGGTTAGTAAAACATTGAGTAATTATCTGTTAACTGATATTGAATGTACCAATGTACTGCTACTTGCGTCTCTCACGTATCTGCGTGAGGTTTGACCCTTTATACTGGTCAAAGCCAGCTTATATTCATTAAACCCATAAGCGTTTCTTGGTGATATATAGATATAGTCTCCCCTTGAATATATGATGGCTGACTGACTGTCCCTATACCTGTCAGATCCTACCGGACATGATCCCGCATCCTCTTCACCTGCAGTGGCGACAAATTATGCCTACTGGATAAAATCCCGGTTTCAGGTCTTGGACATGTCCCCCGGATCTATATGTCCCTAAATAGGGCGGGGATTACCGTTGGGGGTGACCGTCGAGTCGAATGCTGTTTCATAAGAAGGTGTACGACTGCTTGGCTCACTATCATCGTACATGAGCATCAACGGTGTTGTTTCGCTTACAGCAAACATCTTGTCACAGACGTCGAAAACATGGAACCACACACAAAAGTATAAAAGCAACAATAATCACAATGATTAGCAAAATAATTCCCAGCTGGACCAGGCCTTGTTTCCATCCTTTAAGCCATCCCAACCATTCAGCCCATGGATGGTCGATTCTGGAATTACACTTTAATTCATCTCCTAGAGCAGTTAACTTTTTAATAAAGGCTTTATTGGAAAGCATCCAAAACACTCCTAGTAGCAGAGCCGCTGCTCGCGACCAAAGCCCGGTAAGCAGCATGGCCCCAGCAGACAATTTTTTGAGGTCTGATCAGAAGACGACCTTGATTATAAGACGAGGGGTATTTTTCATAGCATTTGCTCTGGAAAAAACCTTGTCTTATAATCGAGCAAATACAGTATTATTAGAGCCAATAGGTCTGTGCAGACCTTCAACAGCCCTAGTCTTGGATTCAGAATAGCTTCTAGCCTATCTGCCACAGATACCCACAGGAGCCACCACCTGTCTGCTATTCTGTAACATTAAAGGAACATGAGAAAGGGTTAGTGGGTTCATGGAAAAAACAGCCCGCAGGTTCACTCGCCACTCTCACTGATGTCACAGAGCAACCACATGTTAACCCTGAACAGTTCACCCCATGTCCCCAACACTGCAATCACCAAGTAAGTTTTTAAAAAAAACACCTAGCAAAGCTTTGGCAACCCCATGAACTACTCCAAGAACAGAAAAGCCCAATTTAGCTGAAAAACATAAAATGTCCAAATTAGAAAAATGGTAACGTGAAAAGTCTCCGAAAGATACGTTTTCAAAATTACAGCTCAAAGACAAAACTGATTAATTGTATATTTAATCTAAATTAAAGGGTGTCAGTGCTTTTATACAAAAATATCAGTAAAAAGAAAACAACAAAAAAGACAACACAAAACAGCATTAAAATAAACAAAGAAAAACACAAAGGTAAAATAATCCATGGGAATCTCCAGATGTTAAAGGTCTCTTGTCAAAAGATGTAAGGAATTTCCTTTCTAAAGGGCAGGAGCACTAACTGTCTGCCCAATTCCCAGAATCTCCGCGTGTCCCTTCTACAGATTCACTATACAAGATGCCATCTTTCCAATGAGAATTGCTGCTCCAACAGAAATCTTGTAGCGCTTCCACTGCTGTAGGGGATTCTGGGTAGCCATGGGGCTCAGCAAAGAGCTCATTGGAAATATACATAGGGGCTTTGCTTATAACTGCCTCAGAAAATAAATGGAATTGTAACTAAAACTTTACATGTATGATACAGAACATAATAACGGATTATATCACAGTGCAAGAGGAAAAACATGTTTCTGCCCGGTCTCGAACCGGGGACCTTTCGCGTGTTAGGCGAACGTGATAACCACTACACTACAGAAACTGACACAGACCAACCTTCTGGTCAGTCACTGACCCACAGACAGGGAGATCTGCAGCGAACTCGGTCTCGGATTGGACAATGTGACAAATTGCTCCAAATGATTGACAGCTGCTGCTGCTGAGTCAACATCAGTGTGAGTGAGGGACTCACTGCCCGGTCAGGAGGAAATCCCGAACAAGCTGCATATCCCTGAGTGCTGTACGGCCTCAACCGCTTGCATTGAATGGCTTCCTATTTCATTTACTGCCAAGCCTTTCCTTTCCCTGCTTTAAGCTCCTTTCCCCGTCATTATTCACCTCCCCCACTTTACTTATTTTACTTCCTAAGAAGGAAGCTTCACACATAACACAGGAAGTTCAAACATGGGGCTTGCTGTAGTTGTATGATAGTGAGGCATGCTGGGAAATGTAGTTCTGTCGGAGTGAGGGATGCTGGGAAATGTAGTCATGAATTTCATGTAGGTTCCACCGGCCAGACTATTCTGTGATTGGAAGACACAGATACACAGAACGAGCTTAATTCCTCAACGAGCGTTGGTGGTATAGTGGTGAGCATAGCTGCCTTCCAAGCAGTTGACCCGGGTTCGATTCCCGGCCAACGCATAACTTTTTCTTTCTTTTCACCGCACTGCTTTACATGTTTTGAGCTATTATTAAGTCGTCATTCTCCCCAATGATAACATTATCTATTATTGTCAGTAGCATTACCGAAAATATACATAAAAAAAAATTACAAAGACATAGCTTTAAGCTTATGATATTGTTAATGCCTTACATAGATTTCTATATTAATGAGAATACTAATATTATTATTATTAATAATAATATGCGCAGTAGGGGAATGGATTAAAGAAGACACACCTATAATAACATGCTTAGTAGGGGAATGGATTAACAGAGACACACCAATAATAATATGCTCAGTAGGGGAATTGATTAATGAAGACACACCAATAATAATATGCACAGTAGGGGAATGGATTAACAGAGACACACCAATAATAATATGCTCAGTAGGGGAATGGATTAACAGAGACACACCAATAATAATATGCTCAGTAGGGGAATGGATTAACAGAGACACACCAATAATAATATGCTCAGTAGGGGAATTGATTAATGAAGACACACCAATAATAATATACTCAGTAGGGGAATGGATTAAAGGAGACACGCCAATAATAAAATGCTCAGTGGGGGAATGGATTAACAGAGACACACCAATAATAATGTGCTCAGTATGAGTAGGTCAATCTATAATATTCATGTTTCAGAGGGACCTCGTCAATCCTTCGATAGCTCAGCTGGTAGAGCGGAGGACTGTAGAGAGCATCAGACATCCTTAGGTCGCTGGTTCGATTCCGGCTCGAAGGACATTTTTTATTTTATATTTTATTTTGTTTACGTGCAAATTGGGCTTTTGTTGTTGTCTCTGTTAGTTTGCAAACTCGCATTTTACGCTCCAGACAGGAGAGTGTTGTTTAGTTTATTCAGGGGTTCCTGCACTTTGTGTGTCTGCAGTAGTGATCTGGGACTTAGAAATAAGCAAAACTCATATTTAGTCTGTGAACTGAAAATGATTTAGCGATGGCTGTCTTTTCATGAGTGTGCACTTAGTTTATTACAGTAAACGAAAACGAATTAATCACTTATATTTCGGCTATATGTGTTGGGAAAAACGATGCTGATAATGAATTAAATCACAATGCAGCTGGTGATAGTAACACATAAAGAAAGAGCTGTTTCTGCCCGGTTTCGAACCGGGGACCTTTCGCGTGTGAGGCGAACGTGATAACCACTACACTACAGAAACTTCATATACACAGCAACTGACCCTGTCTGACCCAGGAGCCTCTGTTATTCTTTCCCCGCTGTCAACACACGGAGACTGTATTAAGAGAGACCGGTACTTGCAAGTAGGGCGTACTGGATTGATACTCCAGGGGGGGTAGGTTTAACTCTAGAGAGGGGTGGATTTAAATCTCATTGTTGCCAATCATTTTCACTCACCCCCTGGATGTCTAAAGTGAGTTTTCAACATTGTATAAAACCAGCAATATAGTCTGCCTCAGGTGAGATCAGGCCTACGTTTGGGGCGCAGGCTTTGCACGCTGCATGGCAGCCTGGTTTAGACGGGTGGCAGTTTGGCATTGACCCCCCGGGGGAGGGGGCAGATCATTGAGCCAGTTACAGGGGAGACCTCTGATGTCTCCACTTTCGCAATCGGGCAGAATTGCGAAATTTAATTGGTATTAGCTGCCACCATTTATCCAAGAGCAGCAGTTTCTCAGTGTAGTTGGAGAGATGTTTGTTTGGTGTCACTGTGGTTTCCCTTTTGTTTACTCTCACTGGAAAGTTTAATGCCCAAACCTTCAAAAATAGCCCCTTGACCATCATCCCTCCTCCAAACTTTAGAGCTGGCGCTACGCGTTACGGCAGGTTCTCCTGGCATCCACCAAACCCAGATTCACTCACCAAACTTCTAGATAGCAAAGCACGAGTCATCACTCCACAGGTGTGCTGATGCGGTTTGGAGCTCTGTAATAAGGGATGTTACAGAGCACAGGCAACTTTTACACCTTACGTCCTTCAGCACTCGGCGTCCCCGATCTGTGACTATGCAGTTCGTGGCTGAGTAGTTACTCCACTTCACAATAATAGCACTTACAGCAGACTGGGACAAATCCAGCAGGACAGAAATTCCACAAACTGACTTGTTGCAAAGGTGACATCCTATCCATTTACTCATTGATCTCTTCAGTACAACCCATTCTGCTGCCAATGTCCGTTTATGAAGACGGCTCCTGTGACAGGGCCGGGCTAGCCGGCTCATATGTTCGTGTAAAGTTAGCCGGGTCATGGAGCGCTTTTGTGTCCGGTTCCGTATGCCGTGACCGGTAATATATTATATTGTGTATTATTGTGTAACCAGCCCAGAGACTGAATGTGGCTGCAGCTCCGGCCTTCAAAGGAACAATCAGGTAACCCAGCTGGGGCTCTTAATCAGCCAGCACAGCCCCGTCTGCCCCGCCGGCCCCTGCACTACAGGGGGGGGTAACACAGGTGGGGGAACCAATCGTATCCCTTAATCCCCTCACCTGATACATCCCCTGTATACTGATGGGATTTGTGATGGGATGTAAGTGATGGGATTGGGGGTTGGGTTTGGTGCTCATTGAATTGAGATTGTATATAAATTCTATGTATTTGTAAATAAAAGAGTTCTTCGAATGGGGGTCTGACTGATCGGTGGATAGCTGAGTGCTATCCGTATGAGGGATTGACTGGTGATTCCTCAAGCCTCAAACAGGGGTATCCAGCCTTGGGTACGGTGACCCTGTAACAGCTCCCACTTGTGTCGTTAAGAAAGTTGAGTACATAATAGATTACCTCCTGAAGATGAGAACTTGTCCCGCTTAACTGTTATCGGGCCAAAAATCCAGTTTTATGTCATTTTGTTCCAATAAACTCCCCTTATCTACAGACCTGGAGGCCGCCGTTGTTGTCAGTCATGTGAAATTTTTGGTTACTTGTCCTGCTCAGTCACCACACCACACACCACAAGTCCGTTCCTCCAGAGACTTCCATTAGTCAGAGAGTCCGACTGTGTTATTAAGACTGAGGCATTCTATAGTTCCCCATAGGCAGTATTATAAGAAGTTGGGGAGGGGGGTTGTCTAGGAGATTGGGCTCAGATAACAGAGCAAGAACTCATACAATTGGCTGATATGCAGCTGCCTGAAAGCATTATACACAAACTAGAATATTTTTAAAAAAAAATCAGCATATTTTTGAAAAGAAATTGTAATAAAAATGACTTGCTTATACTTTTAATTATAGGTAAGAGTCTTTATCTGACTTTCTGTTAAGTTGATATTGATATAGAAACATGAAATTGAGGCTGAAGGAATTAATTATATTAACTGTATTAATGAAATTAGGCACCAGGAATAGGATTCTATTTTAATCCAGGTAGCCAAAGGTTCATTACAAAACTAGCATTGAAGACATAATTCGAAATATGTGTGAGATCTCACCAAAAATAGTCAAATATAAATACAAAATACGTATTAATCAAAGGTTCTGACAAAAAATCCAGAATAGACTAGAATAAGCAGCCCTAACAAAAGGATTAAGGTAATTTAAGTAATTGAAGTCCAAATTGAAAGCCATGGTTGAATTTTTCCAGAAAGTCAGCAAAGCCCAACTCCAAAGCCAAAGCCTCAAATATAAAAACATCATTGTAAAAACATAAAGATCATAACAGATAACAGCTGATAATAGGCGAGATAATGCAGGAGGGATGCAAATGGCACGAGGTAATGACGAGGATCATGGTGAGGAGGACATGACATGGACATGATAAATAATGATGAAAAATGTGGGATTAGAGGGTCAATTCTCCGTCACAAAGACGATGTGCTAATTAATTTTCCGTATAAGGTGCTTCATGTCCAAAGAGATCCATTGTTCAATAACCCCATCTCCACATGTGAGGAAGGCTTCACGCAATTCTTGCCGTCTCATCCGCCGTGCAGTCCGAGTCCCGGCTGCAGAGAACGGCCGCACACTGCAGGCTTCCTACCGGCTTCACCTCACTCAGCGGGCAAACGCCACCGGGCTCTGCGATAATCAGGAGAAATAAATCGCAACAAAAAACACCAATTTATAGAAAATTCACACGCTGCGAGCACGAGACGTGCCGGTGGCCGCGTTACCTTCCACAGGATCCCAGCAGCTTTTCCTACAAATGTTACAGCACTTCTGTTTGCCAGGACAGCCGGTATCATTCTGACACTGGGGGTCCAGCAGCGGCAGCTTACACTTGGCTAGGATAGGGGGGCAGCGCCCTGGTCGGGAAAGACGGAAATCGCTCATATTAGTCAATTCTGGTGCAGGATTTACTAGGAATCTAAAAGTGGGCATATTTATCAGGACAAACTAGATAATCTCTGGTACAGATTTTGGATCAACCAGCAGGAACAGGCCATTGGTTTCATGGTGACAACTCCACTATGCCCCCATTTTGCCTCCATATACCGATCTGCCATAACATTATGACCACCTGCATAATATTGTGTAGGTCCCCCTTTTGCCACCAAAACAGTCCCGACCCGTCGAAGCATGGACTCCACTAGAGCTCTGAAGGTGTGCTGTGGTATCCGGCACCGAGACGTTAACAGCAGATCCCTTAATATGGACTCATTATATCTGTGTGGGTTTAATCTTAATATATATAGTTGTATAATTTCAGTCTGTATTGTTTCTTAACTCGCATTATGGTGCAAACGTCCGTCGTTGTACACACACTGGTGTGAGGTATTATCTCTTACCTTGGAAGGGGGATCACACACTTCAGGCCACAGTTGGAGCAGCAGCATTTCTTGTCTCCGGGACACTGGACGTCGGTCTTACACTCATCGGGTCCAGTTAATATTATCAGGGTCTGTGGCTGTTCTCACTGTCTTTGTTTTCCCAGGCTGAAGGTAAGAAAATTACAGCTCAATTCCCCAATGCCCATTTACATGGAGCACGCATAGGCCCCCATAGATTGCATTGAAGGGAACTGTGCACCTTTTAGGACATGGAGCGCTAGGATTTGAGATCATATCTCAGCACTCTATGGTGAGGATAGAGGCCACAAAGGAGGACAAAATAAATTGCCCCTTAGTTTCAGATATCTGCCCTCTGAGTTTGCGACCTGAGAGGTGAGCTGAAAGTCCAACCTCTTGTGCAATAAAATTGTGACCCCCTCAGTGCAACACCTTGCTTTTTGCAGCATTCAAATATTTTACATAAATATGCACCCATGCAAAGAACATGCTGAAGGGCTCATAAGCAAACAATTACAGTCACTGCTGTCTCTGTGGCGCAATCGGTTAGCGCGTTCGGCTGTTAACCGAAAGGTTGGTGGTTCAAGCCCACCCAGGGACGCGTGATACTTTTTGATCTGTGCCCTGTAGGATTGGAAAATATAATTTAACATATTATAAGAGCCAGTTGGTCCGTGCAGACCTTCATCAGTCCTATTCTTGGATTCAGAATAGCTTCTAGCCTATCTGCCACAGATACCCACAGGAGCTACCACCTGTCTGCTATTCTGTAACATTAAAGGAACATGAGAAAGGGTTAGTGGGTTCATGGAAAAACCAGCCCGCAGGTTCACTTTCCACTCTCACTGATGTCACAGAGCAACCACATGTTAACCCTGAACAGTTCACCCCATGTCCCCAACACTGCAATCACTAAGTAAGGTTTTTTAAAATGCACCTAGCAAAGCTTTGGCAACCCCATGAACGACTCCAAGAACAGAAAAGCCCAATTTAGCTGAAAAACATAAAATGTCCAAATTAGAAAAAAGGTAACGTGAAAAGTGTGGCTGTCTCCGAAGATACGTTTTTTCCAAATTACAGCTCAAAGACAAAACTACCGTATTTGCTCGATTATAAGACGAGGTTTTTTTCAGAGCAAATGCTCTGAAAAATACCCCTCGTCTTCTAATCGGGGTCGTCTTCTTATTAGACCTCAAATAGAGGTCTGATTAGGAGACTAAGATCCAGATCTCCCGCACCGCTGCAGGGGACCTGGATCCTCCTGTCTCACCCCCCCCATCATACACACACTTACCGGTGCTTCCTGCTGTGTTGCCGGGGCAGCGGGTTGACGTCTACGCGATCCGCGTAGACAACGTCCGCTGCAGCCGGAAGGAGGTGTGGCTAGCAGCGGGGGTTGTCTGCGTCCGTCGTGTAGACCTTCCCCGACTGTCAGAGATCAGAGAACTCTGATCTCTGACAGCCGGGGAAAGTATACGAGACGGACGCATACAAACCCCCGCTGCCAACTCCACCTTCTTCCGGCTGCAGCGGAAGGCGACGTCAACCCGCTGCCCCGGCTGGAAGCACCAGCAAGAGAGGGCTGAGAGGGGAGAGAGGGCAGAAAGAGGTGAGAGGGGGGGGAGCGGAACCGGCCCTACAATGGAGCCGACTGGGGCAATTGCCCCAGGCGGCTCTTTTGAAGGGGCGGCAAGCGCTTTATGGTTTTGTTTTTAAGCGGAGGAGAGAGAGGGGCGCCGAGTGGTTTTCGCTTACCCGCTCGGCGCCGAGCGCCGGAAGTGGCGTCAATTTCCGGCGCTCAGCATTACAAGCCGGCACCGTGGCAGAGCAGGGAGACTCGCCACAGGACTGTTTAAAGGTAAGTACCTTTAAACAGGGGGGGTTAGGGTAGATAATGGCGTCGGCGAAGTTTAAAATGCTGCCCCCCCCGGCGTCGGCGAGGGGGGACGGCATTTTAAACTTCGCCCCAGGCGGCATTAAGTCTTGGGCCGGCCCTGGGGGGGAGAGAGAGAGTGTGTGTGTGTTAGTTAAATGGGGGTATAGGGTGTGTGTGTGTTAAATGGGGGCATAGGGCATTTCTGGAGTGGCGTTAAGGGGGCATTTAATAGAGCACTCTGCCTCCTGAAATGCCTTATACCTCCCTATATAACACTCTGCCCCATAATATGCCTTTTAACCCCCTAAATGCCAGAGTGGCATATAGGGGTATAAGGCATTTCTGGAGGCAGAGTGCTCTATACAATGCCTTTTAACTCCCTTAATGCCACTCTGCCTCCTGAAATGCCTTATACCTCCCTATATGCCACTCTGCCCCATAATATGCATTTTAACCCCCTAAATGCTAGAATGGGATATAGGGGTATAAGGCATTTCTGGAGGCAGAGTGGCACATAGGGGGTCAAAAGGCATACCATGGGGCACAGTGGCATATAGAGGGTTAAAAGGCATTTCATGGGCCACAGTGCCATATTGGAGTGGCAAGCCTGGGGGCAGATGTGCGTAACTGGGGGACAGGTTGGAAAATACAAGAAATAAAAACAAAAAAAATATTTTTCTCAATCATAGCTTTTATTAAAAACTTTTTTCCTTTGGGGTCGTCTTATATTCAGGCTTTTTCTTTTTTTCCTAAGTTAATATTCAGATTTTGGGGGGTCGTCTTATAATCAGGGTCGTCTTATAATCGAGCAAATACGGTAATTTTATATTTAATCTAAATTAAAGGGTGTCAGTGCTTTTATACAAAAATATCAGTATCCTGCAGAAATCCTGTAGCGCTTCCACTGCTGCAGGGGATTCTGGGTAGCCATGGGGCTCAGCAAAGAGCTCATTGGAAATATACATAGGGGCTTTGCTTATAACTGCCTAAGAAAATAAATGGAATTTTAACTAAAACTTTACATGTATGATACAGAACATAATAACGGATTATATCACAGTGCAAAGGGAAAAACATGTTTCTGCCCGGTTTCGAACCGGGGACCTTTCGCGTGTTAGGCGAACGTGATAACCACTACACTACAGAAACAGACATACAGGACTACCCTTCCGGTCAATCACTGACCCACAGACAGGGAGATCTGCAGCGAACTCGGTCTCGGATTGGACAATTTGACAGATTGCCCCAAATGATTGACAGCTGCTGCTGCTGAGTCAACATCAGTGTGAGTGAGGGACTCACTGCCCAGTCAGGAGGAAATCCCGAACAAACTGCATTTCCCTGAGTGCTGTACGGCCTCAACCACTTGCATTGAATGGCTTCCTATTTCATTTACTGCCAAGCCTTTCCTTTCCCTGCTTTAAGCTCATTTCCCCGTCATTATTCAGCTCCCCCACTTTACTTATTTTACTTCCTAAGAAGGAAGCTTCACACATAACACAGGAAGTTTAAACATGGGGTATGCTGTAGTTGTATGGTAGTGAGGCATGCAGGGAAATGTAGTTCTACCGAAGTGAGGGATGCTGGGAAATGTAGTCATGAATATCATGTAGATTCCACCGGTCATACTGTTCTGTGATTACAAAACACAGATACACAGAATGTGCGGGCTTTCCCATCCAGCGTTGGTGGTATAGTGGTGAGCATAGCTGCCTTCCAAGCAGTTGACCCGGCTTCGATTCCCGGCCAACGCATGTCTTTTTCTTTCTTTTCACCGCACTGCTTTACATGTTTTGAGCAATTATTATGTCGTCATGATAAAATTATCCATTATTGTCAGAGCTCTTTAACCGAGTAGCATTACTGAAAATATACATCATTTTTTTTTTACAAAAACACAGCTTTAAGATGACGATGATATTATCAATGCCTTACATAGATTTCTATAGTAATGAGAATACAAATAATATTATTATTAATGATAAAATGCTCAGTAGAGGAATGGATTAAAGAGGACACACCTATAATAACATGCTTAGTAGGGGAATGGGTTAAAGGAGACACACCAATAATAACATGCTCAGTAGGGGAATGGATTAAAGGAGACACACCAATAATAATATACTCAGTAGGGGAATGGATTAAAGGAGACACACCAATAAGTAGGTGAATCGATGACAGGAAACACATTAAAATCTATAATATGTCAGGTGTCGGAAAAAGCGCGCATCTATCCTTCGATAGCTCAGCTGGTAGAGCGGAGGACTGTAGAGGGCATCAGACATCCTTAGGTCGCTGGTTCGATTCCGGCTCGAAGGACGTTTTTTATTTTATTTTTTTACGTGCAATTGGGCTTTTGTTGTTGTCTCAGTTAGTTACGCCCCAGACAGGAGAGTGTTGTTTAGTTTATTCAGGGGTTCCTGCACTTTGTGTGTCTGCAGTAGTGATCTGGGACATTAAATATGAGTTTTACTTATTTCTGTCTGTGAACTGAAAATGATTTAGCGATGGCTCTCTTTTGATGAGTGCGCACATAGTTTATTACATAAATGCTCTAAACGAAAACAAATTAATCACTTATATTTCGGCTATATGTGATGGAAAGTACGATGCCGATAATGAATTAAATCACAATGCAGCTGGGGATAGTAAAACATTAAAAAAAAAAAACTGTTTCTGCCCGGTTTCGAACCGGGGACCTTTCGCGTGTGAGGCAAACGTGATAACCACTACACTACAGAAACACCACATAAAGGGACGCGACCCTGTCTGACCCAGGAGCCTCTCTGATTCTTTCCCTGCTGTTAACACACGGAGACTGTATTAAGAGAGACCGGTTGATGCTCCCGGGGGGTAGGTTTAACTCTCGAGAGGGGTGGATTTAAATCTCATTGTTGCCAATCATTTTCACTCCCCCCTGGATGACTAAAGTGAGTTTTCGACATTGTATAAAACCAGCAATATATTCTGCCTCAGGTGAGATCAGGCCTACGTTTGGGGCACAGGGTTTGCACTCTGCATGGCAGCCTGATTTAGACGGTTGGCAGTTTGGCATTGACCCCCCCCGGGGGGGGGCAGATCATTAAGCCAGTTACAGGGGAGACCTCTGCCGTCTCTACGTTCGCAATCGGGCAGAAACAGCTTTTTATGTTTCTTCTGTCACCAGCTGCATTGTGATTAATTTAATTGCTATTAGCTGCCACCATTTATCCAAGAGCAGCAGTTTCTCAGTGTAGTTGGAGAGATGTTTGTTTTGCCCCAATTAAGCTATTTGTCACTTCTGTTGAGTGTCACTGTGGTTTCCCTTTTGTTTATTCTTACTGAAAAGTGAATGAACAAACTCATTACATAAAGATCATAACAGATAACAGCTGATAATAGGCGAGATAATGCAGAAGGAATGCAAATGCAACGAGGTAATGACGAGGATCATGGTGAGGAGGACATGACATGGACATGATAAATAATGATGGAAAATGTGGGATTAGAGGGTCAATTCTCCGTCACAAAGACGATGTGCTAATTAATTTTCCGTATAAGGTGCTTCATGTCCAAAGAGATCCATTGTTCAATAACCTCATCTCCACATGTGAGGAAGGCTTCACGCAATTCTTGCCGTCCCCAGACAGACAGCACTTCTCATCTGCCGTGCAGTCCGAATCCCGGCTGCAGAGAACGGCCGCACACTGCAGGCTTCCTACCGGCTTCACCTCACTCAGCGGGCAAACGCCACCGGGCTCTGCGATAATCAGGGGAAATAAATCTCAACAAAAAACGCTTATTTATAGAAAACTGACACCCTATAAGCACGAGACGTGCCGGCGGGCGCGTTACCTTCCACAGGATCCCAGCAGCTTTTCCCACAAATGTTACAGCACTTCTGTTTGCCAGGACAGCCGGTATCATTCTGACACTGGGGGTCCAGCAGCGGCAGCTTACACTTGGCTAGGATAGGGGGGCAGCGCCCTGGTCTCACTGGAGTGACGGAAATCGCTCATATAAGTAATTTCTGGTGCAGAATTTATTAGGAATCTAAAAATGGACATATTTATCAGAACAAACTAGATTATCTCTGGTACCGATTTTGGATCAATCAATGGGAAGAGGCCATTAGTTTCCATAGTTACAAGTCTGCTATGGCCCAAAATAGAACCGATTTTGCCTCCATCTACACTGATCAGCCATAACATTATGACCACCTGCCTAATATTGTGTAGGTCCCCCTCTTGCCACCAAAACAGCCCTGACCCCTCGAGGAGTGAACTCCAATAAAAGCTTTGAGGTGGGGCCTCCATGGATGCATCCTGATGCCATGTGTTCTCCAGGTAAACGAGGCACATGACCATCCACGTGATGTTAAAGAAACACAGGATTGCTCAGACCCGGTAACCTTCTTCCATTGCTTTGTAGTCCAGTTGCCTTTGCTCACGTGTCCATTGCAGGTGCCTTCGGCAGAGGACAGTCGTCAGCATGGGCACCGACTGGTCCGCAGCCCCATGCGCAACAAACTGCGATGCTCTGCGTCTTCTGACTCCTTTCTATTAGAACCAGCATTAACTTTTTCAGCAATTTGAGCTCCAGCAGCACGTCTAATGGATTTGACCCCACAGGCCAGACTTTGCCCCCACATGCATCAGTGAGCTTTTGCTGACCATGACCCTGTCTCCGGTTCACCGTTTTCCTTCCTGGGACCGCTTTTGATGGAAGCCAACCACTGCAGACCGGCAACACCCCACAAGAGCTGCAGTTTTGGAGATGCTCTGACCCAGTGGTCTCGCCATCACAATTTAGTTCTTGTCAAAGTCGCTGAGATTGTTACGCTGCCCATTTTTTCTGCTTCTAACACACCTTTGAGGATGGAATGTTCACTCGCTGCCTATTATACCCCCCGCCACTGACAAGTGCCATGATAACAAGATTATCAGTGTTATTCACTTCACCTGTCAGCGCTCACAATGTTATGGCTTATCGTTGTATATGGACTCATTATATCTGTATGCATTTAATCTTAATATATATAGTTAGTTGTATGATTTCAATCTGTATTGTTTCGTAACTCGCAGGGCTGTGTATATACACGCTAACACTGACCATTATGGTGCGAACGTCCGTCGTTGTACACACACTGGTGCGAGGTATTATCTCTTACCTTGGACGGGGGGGACACACTTCAGGCCACAGTTGGAGCAGCAGCATTTCTTGTCTGTGGGACACTGGACGTCGGTTTTGCACTCATCGGGTCCAGGCTTGGCCAGCGGGCAGATCGCAGGATCAAACGGAGGACACACATTTCGTAATTCTAAATCTGGAAAGAAGAGTTTATGGGTCAGGGATGGATGGAAGATGAACAGCTGGTTCAACTTGGAATTACTGACTGGCGAATACACATCTTAGAACAATAGAAAGACCAGTATCACCTTCCTCCCACCAGTTATTGTGTAATTTTATCTTGATAGGTCCTGGGATGCAGAGATGCTGGTCCTGATGACTTTCCAATAACAAGATTGTCTGGTCTTAAAATCAGGGATATTTAAAAAAAAAACCAGAGGGTCCCAGGTTCCCCCATTTGGGGTATCACTCAGGCCTCCCATCTGCTCACTGACATCTCATGCTTACTGAGGTCTGATACATGCTGAGGAACACCCGGGGGTCTCTAGCTGGGTTATACAGGTGGACACTGATGTCCTTCATCTGCAACACTTGCTGGCTCTTTCCCAGAAGGAACGGATTTGCCAGGCTGGTATGACCGTGCCCAAAATTCACTCTACAATTACATATATGACTTCATACATGGGATTAAGGCAAATGTACGTTTTAATGTAAGGTATTCCCCAGAAATAATACTTATTGATATTATCAGGGTCGGTCGTTGTGGATGTTGGAGACCCCATTGTGTTTTTTTTTTCTTTTCTTTATAAAGGGGGCTTTATGACTACCTGAGGAAGGCTTGACACACGTCTTGCCGTCCCCAGACAGACAGCACTTCTCATCTGCCGTGCAGTCCAAGTCCCGGCTGCAGAGAACGGCCGCACACTGCAGGCTTCCTACCGGCTTCACCTCACTCAGCGGGCAAACGCCACCGGGCTCTGCGATAATCAGGAGAAATAAATCGCAACAAAAAACGCTTATTTATAGAAAACTGACACTCTATAAGCATGAGACGTGCCGGTGGCCGCGTTACCTTCCACTGGATCCCAGCAGCTTTTCCCACAAATGTTACAGCACTTCTGTTTGCCAGGACAGCCGGTATCATTCTGACACTGGGGGTCCAGCAGCGGCAGCTTACACTTGGCTAGGATAGGGGGGCAGCGCCCTGGTCTCACTGGAAAGACGGAAATCGCTCATATTAGTCAATTCTGGTGCAGAATTTACTAGGAATCTGAAAGTCGACATATTTATCAGGACAAACTAGATTATCTCTGGTACCGATTTTGGATCAACCAGCAGGAACAGGCCATTGGTTTCAAGGTGACAACTCCACTATGCCCCTAAATAGCACCCATTTCACCTCTCTGTATTTAGCCCTTTTTTATCCTAATGGGTGTAATCTTAATACATATAGTTAGTTATTTCAATCTGTGCTACACTGGCACATAGAGGTCCCAAGTCTCCCAGAAATTCCCTCTCTATGGCTTCCATGTCTCTATCTTTCCCGCAGCTCTGCTTCTTCTCTTGCCTCGTCTTTTTTCACTTCTCCATGTGTCTTCTTTCTTCTGCTTTTCTGTGAACCAGGGCTCTTGTTGCACATCTGAAAAAGGGTGGAGCCTCCAGGCAAACCCTCTCACCGATTGGAGAAGGGGAGTGGCTGTACCCCGTGGCTCTGCCCTTTTGCAGAAGTACTCCAAACTCTTATCTTATACTGAGAATCTGTCTTCATTATTCTGGCCTCTTGGCGTTCCTCCAATCGGGTGAGAGAGTGTGCCTGCAGGCTCCACCCTTTTGCGAAAGACAAAATAAATAAGCCAGAAGAAGAAAAAGGAAGAAGAGAGCTTCAGGAAAGGAGACAGGTGTTCGGCGAAGGTAGAAAGAGCGTAAGAGAGTGTGAGTAAGAGTTTGTTTTTTTACATTTTAGTATGTGTAGATCGGCCCTGGCTGCCAAAAACTCTAGGTTCACCCATGGTTATACATGCACTAGATAATCTCTTACCTTGCACGGGGGGGACACACTTCCAGCCACAGTTGGAGCAGCAGCATTTCTTGTCTGTGGGACACTGGACGTCGGTTTTGCACTCATCAGGTCCAGGCTTGGCCAATGGGCAGATCGCGGGATCAAACGGAGGACACACATTTAGTAATCCTACATCTAGAGAGGATGGATTGGACAAGGGTGTCTGCTTTGAGGAGAAGTACTAGAAAAGCAATATAGGGGCGTTGCAGAGTAGGGGAGGTGATGCAAATTTTAGAAAACATATTAAAATATTTGGCATAGGGGAGAGAGAAAATGTCTTGTTACTGTTAGCCCAAGAATCAGTATTGGAGCCCATACTTTTTAAACATTTTATTAGGGATATTATACAAGGTCTGAAAGGTGAGGTGTGCAAAAGATTAGACATTCATAGTGGGATAAACCAAATGGCTAATGGCCAAAGAAAATTTAAGAAAGGTTGAGCGTGTATCCCCCTCATACCACAGCAACAAAGGTAAGCGACCTGTGTCAGTCCAGGGCTGAAGAGGCAGATGGTTCCTTCTGCCCCCTTTAGAGATCTCTGGTCAGACCTCGCCTAGAGTCTCAGGGGCAGTTCCCGAGACCCCATCTCAAGAAGGATACTGACATTCTGGAGAGAGTTCAGAAGAAGGCGAAATTTGGCCAAACATGTCCCGCAAACACTCGTATGACTAAGCATGCCTCAGCTTTTGACGGACGGAGGACCTTGGAGGAGAGTATTACCGGGGACCAGCCATGCCTGAAGCAGGGAGCCACGTGGAGCGAGACACCCAGCTTCAGGGACGAATAATGTAAATTCCTAATGAGCAGGGCCCTTGTTATATTACATACTACTTGTTATGTGCTGTCTACCCGTTGTACAGCGCTGCGGAATTTGATGGCGCTATATAAAATAATAAATAATAATAATAATGTTACACATTTTTAAAGTTTTCGAGTCGTCATGCGGTATTCTCAGCAGACTTGCGAAGGAGAAGGGTATTGATGCAGGATCGAAGAATATGATTACGTCCAATAAAATGTATTCGTTAGACCTCATTTAGAATGTACAGTTTTGGGCACCACTTCATATAAAAGATGTGAGTCCAAGATTTTGACATTCCATTGGTTGCTATGGAGACAAGACCACTTTCAAAGACCAGAATTGTTATAATTGTGTCCAATGCAATTTAACCGTATTTCATTAATACGTATCTGTCACGAACACCCCTCTCACTAACCTGCCGTCACGACCTGTCCGGTGTGCAGGACAAGCCCCAGCAGCAGGCTGATGGTGACTGGATTCATACTGGTCTCCTGAGCCGGGTCTGAACGGCAGATCGCTCACAGACTGGGATTTATATGAAAGGGACGGACAGGGAGGGACAACAACCCAAAAACAATGTGAAAAAAACTACAGAAACCTGCGCAGCATCTACAAGCCATCTGTATTAACCCCGTAACTGCCAGAAACCTGTGCGGCACCCATAAGCCATCAATATTAACCCCACAACTGCCAGCAACCTGTGCGTCACCTATAAGCCATCAGTTTTAACCCCATAGCTGCCAGAAATCTGTACAGCACTCATAAGCCATCAGTATTAACCTCATAACTACCAGAAACCGGTACGGCACCCATAAAATATCAATATTAACCCCATAACTACAAGAAACCGGTACGGCACCCATAAGATATCAATATTAACCCCATAACTGCCAGAAACCTGTGCGGCACCCATAAGCCATCAGTATTAACCCCACAACTACCAGAAACCTGCATGCATCCATTTGTTTAACTGCTTTAAACCATCTCACACCACTAAGAGGCGTTGGTGGTATAGTGGTGAGCATAGCTGCCTTCCAAGCAGTTGACCCGGGTTCGATTCCCGGCCAACGCAAGCCCTTTTGTACAGAGAGAAAAAGGGTGCAATAAAAACATTTTCTTTTCAGAGGAGGAGAAATGTTACAATAAGAGCTCATAATTAATACAGTAAGGGATTTAAACGTGCATAGGATAGGCATATGGCTCCTCAATCTAAGACAGGCATGTCCAAACTTTTTTGAAGAGTGCCAGATTTGATGAAGTGAACATGTGCGAGGGCCGACCATTTTGCCTGACATTCTTTGAACCATTAAAATTAAGTGCAAATTAACTTTTTTATGCAAAGTTTATTGAAAACGGCATACTTTAAATTTTGTGACTTGGATGACAAATCTAAACAGGTGTTTAATCACTCTGCCTTTAATATAAAAAAACAGATCTATATTTGGGCAACTTATCTGTGGGGCCTTATCAGTCCGGAACGCGGGCCGCAATTGGCCCGCGGGCCGGACTTTGGACATGCCTGATCTAAGACGAGGTCAACGACTGACGGGCCGGATGGGGCTGATCTGCCAGCAGGTCCTCGGTTTCTATGCCTTCCTAGCCCATGTCTCTAACGAGAACATAGAGTTCTTTGTAAGATGATTGATCTGTGCTAAAAACAAACCCTTGCACAAACATTTCACAAGAGTCACGAGGAAATGATGTGTCCTCGGGTCAAAGGACAGTGTAATGAAAACAATCTAATGATGAAATCTGCCGTGATAACCCTTTCCAGGGGATCTGCAGCTCTTCCAAACTCTCCGTGTTTCAATACTGCATGTGAAATAAACCTATAATTACGGATCAAAATTATTAGCTTTTTATTATTTTTATTTACATAGCGCCAACAATTCCAGAATCGCTTCTTACAGTCCCTACATTCAAAGGGTCTGACAGAACAAGAACTGACAGACTAAGATGAACAGATACATAAAGTAAAGGGGGCCAGACTCCTGTGTTTACAATCTAGAAACGCACCATATGCATTTACCACGTAAGCAGCCGCCCGCATGATTTGTTCTCCCCGTTGTGTTATCTTCCCCTACTTCTTATTTTTGTTCATTGCTTCAAGGAGATTTTATGAGTGGGGGACGAGAAGAACTGAAGTCATGGTGTGGCCCCCACAGAGCCCTGATCTCAACACGGAGTCTGTCTGAGATTACATGAAGAGAGGAAGCGACAGTAGAGCCAAAATCCACAGAAGTGCGGTTACTTCTCCAAGATGTCTGGAACAACCTACCTGCCGAGTCCCGATAACCTAGAAGAACGAAGGGTCACACCAAATATAAATTTTTCTTCTGTTCACTCACTTTGTATTTTGTTAAATGACCAAAATAAGTTAACATGTCTATTTTTGAAAGCATTCTTCCTTTACATAATTTAACACCTGCCTAAAACCTTTGCACAGTACTGTAAATATATATATACACACACACACACACACGCACTACGGTTCAAAAGTTTGGAATCACTTAGCTGTTTCCATGGAAAACAAGGAGATTTCTGGCTGTAACATAATTACAAGAGGGTTTTCTAACCATCAATTAGCATTTTAAACTGAAACTTGGATCAGGGAACACAACGTGCCATTGGAACACAGGAGTGATGGGAGTGATAAAGGGCCATTGGAACACAGGAGTGATGGGAGTGATGAAGGGCCATTGGAAGAGATTACACCTGAAGAGATTCCATAAAAAATCAGACGTTTGCAGCTACAATAGTCATTTACAACATTAACCCCGTCTGGGCTGGATTTCTGACTCATTTCATGTTATTTTAATGGATAAAATTTGCTTTTATTATTATCTTTTGCCTTAGACAAACCGATACATTAGGTTCATGAGACTTCCCCTTCCCTGAGGTTTGGATGAGTTTGGTGAAAAAGCTGTTTCAGACTGACGATGACCAGCCGGTCCTGGTACTAGTGGCCTCCTGATAATGTGAGTCCAATGGCTGGATATTCGCGCTACGTTTTCATGCACGAGTGCGGCGGGGCATATACAGCCGCCCGTCGCATGCTCCAGCCGATCGGGAAAGACCTGTGAAGTAACATTTAAGCCCTTACAGCTGCCAGAAATATGGCTAGATTAGCTGGGGCCGTTGGCTATATTCTAGGTTTCAATAGACTTACAAAAAGACTTTAGAACGAAAAAATATATTGTGTTCTAATTTTTAAAGAAAAAAATACAAATTAGTAAAAAGGTAAACCTGTATTTTATTTAATGAACAGGAAGATGTATTTGATTTTGCGGTTAGTCCTGCTTTTGGCTGCATGTTATATGGTCACAGAAATATGGAAAACCATTTTGTAGTTATAAATAAAGAAGGGGGAAGGAATGGACGGGTAGAAAGCAGGGATGGGGAGAGGACTAAAAAAAAAAAGAAGTGATAGGGAACAAATATCACAACCTGATTTTGGAAAGATAACCCTTCCTCTTAAAACAAATTAGGAGAGTTTAAACCAAAATTTGGTGGCAATAGTCTAGCCAACACCGCCAACAAGGAGGCTGATGGGAACAGTCCTCGCATTTCCTTACCTAGCCTTTATCCAGAGGAGTCTCAACTACCAGCTGCGCAGAAGCGACAGTCGGGGCAGGGAGTGGAGGTCTCGTCGGCCGCACTAGCACAAAATGAGCAGAACAGGGCGGAACTACATTTATCAGCTAGCGTTGCCGAGGGACTGCATTACCAATGGACCGCGCAACAGGAAGTGCTCCTTTTCAATTGGCTTTTCAGATATTTAAGATGCAGAGGGGTGCACGTTTACCTCTCCTGTGCTGTCTGTTTGCGATACCAGTGCGTGACCACACAGCACAGGAGGAGTAAGAACTCACCGCTAGGAACCTTAAATATCTAAACCCTGATTATAGAACGCACTCTTAATTTAAGGATTGAAGTTAGGGGCAAAACGGTATTATCCCTTAAAGTACCATTCAACCAAGAAACCTTTGCGTTTAGCAGGATAAGCAATAACGCTGCCCCCTGCCCCCACCGTTGTAAAAAAAAAAAAAAAACCTCTAAAGGAAAATCTTAGAAACTGAATATACTTTAATTATTTTAAAGAATTATCCAAAAGAATATTCTCCTCACCTTTAACTTCTCCTAAATTGCTATGATTGAAATATTTTTCTAAACTCGTTCAGAATTTTTTTTCTAACAAAAAAGATAAAAACATTTAAAAAAAAATAATAATAAAAATGTACTATGAGAAGTAGTCCCTGATTACTCTGGATCGTACAGCTTGTGAGCTGCCCTGGAGCTCCGGCTCGGTTTTAGGCATCTCCAGGGCTCTCTCATTTTTCTGGACCTCAGCTCTGGTTGGGATGTTGTGCTGCACGGCAATGTTGTGTAAAATACAACAAGCCACAATTATATCGGACACTTTGGTCGGATCGTACTGAAGTCCGCCGCCGGATTTGTTCAGGCACTTGAACTGTGTTTTTAAGAGCTTGAACGTCTTATCGATCACAGAGCGGGTTCGAGAGTGCGCTTCGTTGTAGGCCTTTTCTGAGTCTGTGCTCGGATCCAGAACCGGCGTCAACAGCCACGGGCGAGACTCGTAACTCGTGCTTCCTGCAGATAACGATACGACACTCAAGCAACAATCACACAACGTGAAATTAGATTATATCACTGATAAGAGAAAAAAAAGGGGCGAAAGAAAAATATCCCCCCAAAACTTACCGACCAGCCACCCTCCACCGATCCTGCCACCCTCGAATCCTTCGTAAACAGAAGACTGCCTTAAAATAAAAGACTCGTCAGAGCTTCCTGGAAACGCAGAAAACAAACTTAAGATCCTGCAGTTGCTGTCTGCAATCACTTGTACATTTACAGAATGGTAGCCTTTTTTATTTCTATAGATCTCTTCTCTTTCGTGGGGGGCTGAAAGGGCCACGTGAGTGCAATCTATAGCCCCAATAACATGTGGGAGTCCTGCAACCTGAAAGAACCCCCTCTTTAAGGCTTGCCAGTCAGCGTGGTTAGTGGGGAATCCAATAAACACGTGAACGTGTTTCTTCAAGGCCTGAATGACCGGCACCAGAAACCTAGAGAAGGTCGACTGGGACACGCCGCCAACCGCAGACGCCTTGGTCTGGAAGGATCCAGAAGTGAAAAAGTGCAGGCAGTTTAAGAGTTTCACCATGCCAGGGATGGCATGGCTCCGCTGTGTCAGTGGGTCGATATCCACCCTGATTAACTCATACAAATCCAAGATGGCGCCTTTAGGAAGATGGTACCTTTCCACCACCTCCTCATCAGTCAATCCTTCCAAACCGGTCCGTTCCCTAAATATACGCGGCCTCCTGGCCCCCAGGATGTGCTGTTTCGGAGCAGATGCCGGTGGGGCTTTTGGTTTAGGTTTTGGTGGAGGTGCCACCCTGCGCTCCTTTTTACGTTTAGGGCGCTTTACCTTCCTCTTTTCGTCCTCTTCTTCTTGGAGGAGCAGCAGCATAATTGGTCCAAAGGCTTCCATGGCGCAGAATGCATACAGGCGGTCTTTACGTTGGTCGATTTGCTCCCCGTCTTAACGTAGTCCACAAAACGATCGAGTCGCATTCTGAGATAGGCAGCCGGGATGCGATGCGGGGAGGAAAGGAGCGTCGCCACAGATCACTGCCACTCTCACAGACGGGACCTTGTGCCATATTCCTGGTCAGACAGGAGGTAATTGCAGGATATTACCATAGTCAATATGGAATACGCTGCCCATCCCCCAATGCACATAGTTACCCCCTATTAATAGGCGCTAATAATGTTACCCCTATTAATATGCAGTTACCCCCTAATATGCACTAATGTGTTACCCTCTATTAATAAGCACTAATATTGTTACCCTTATTAATTTGCAGAGTCACCCTCTATTAATATGCACTGATAATGTTACCCCTATTAATATGCACTGTTAACCCCTATTAGCATGCACTAATGATGTTACTCCTATTAATATGCACTAGTAATGTTACTCCTATTAGCATGCACTAATGATGCTACCCCCATTAATATGCACTAGTAATGTTACCCATATTAGCATGCACTAGTAATGTTACCCATATTAGCATGCACTAGTAATGCCCTCGGTATGAATGCACATGGGGTTAAGACACCGTTAAACCCCACCCCCAGCATGCACCTGAATGCCCCAGGCCTGGTACCCACAATGTACGAAGTACTGAAGAGTCCTTCCCCGGGGTACCTGCACATTGTTACCACAGGGAGAACAGGCAGACAACGCGCAAGCGCAATCTACCCAGCAGAGCTTACTGCGCACGCGCACAACAGTCCGCCTAGCACCCTAGAGCCAAATATATCTATCGCTAAATATCATCTACGCTGGCAACTCACTGATATACAGAGTCACATCGTTAAAGCAACGAATACAGCAGAGATTTACGTCTCTAGTATTTCGAACTCCTTTTTTGGCGCATGCGTATATACATCAAGCAGGCCTTCCTCGAAGACTCATAAACGATTGGTCTAGAACTTTGCTAGCAGGCTTCTCAGGCGGGAACATGAAGTTTGGCATATCAGCGTTACGTTGTTACCATGGATACGACGTTATCTTTTATTTGCCAGCCATGTTTGTTTTGGGAATCAGTCCGTTTCTCTCTGTTCACGGGATGCCCTACCACCCAGCCCTGCCGTAACTTGAGTCTTTTGCAACCCCCTTTATTCTTATTATGATTTATTCAGTAGTAGCCTCTTAGCATAACTATAAATATATTTATGGAATTTACCTATAGCTGGTGCTTTTTAGGTCAAAAATGTAGTTTGGGGGATATTTAGTTTAGGCCTAATGGACTATTTTACCTTTTGAGAGTTGAGCTCAGTGGCAGTCTGTGGCAGAGCCGGCATTATCAGTCCTGAACATACCTGGGAAGAATTTGGCGGATATTGATGCCCCGCGAAGGAGACTGGAGTCGCGCTATCACACACTTTCAAATCAGCGGTCATGCCATCAGACGCTTTTTCTTTAGATTAGCAAAAGGTGCATTAGACCTGGAAACGTGATAATAATCATATAATGTTACAATTCTGAGTGGATTATGCAGAGTTCTCACACAAATATATCTCCCTGCAAAATTACATACGTTTATTAAACAAATTAAAGCTAAATATCCGCTCATATCTAGCAAATTACATTTTCTAGCATTTCTGCATATATTACAAAATTCCACCATTGGACCAATATATTTACACTGCACATATCTCACATACACACCCCTATATGATATCTTACAATATGGTGCATTTTTACTGTGGAAATGTAAAGATATATCACCCCAAATATCAGCGCAGTACTTCATAAATGTCATATTTCAACATTCTACATGGGGTTAAAAAAAATTCCCCCATTGGACCAATACAGTTACACTGCACATATCTCAAACATACACCCCTCTATTATTTCTGAGAATATGGTGCATTTTTACTGTGGAAAATTAAAGCTATAGCGCCCCAAATATGAGCCCAGTAGACAGCAACCGGCATTTATCAACTTTCTACATGGGGTTAAAAATCTAAAAAAGATTTTTTTTAACGCAGGCACATATACAAACTACACTGTAGTAAGTAGCAAGTGGGGACTCCCTGCCCCCAGGCACCCTGGGACAATTGCCCCATTTTTAACACTTCCCTTGGCCCTGGCACTATAAGGTCAGTGGTCATCTAATGGCATACTGTGCGGCTACATGTTATATTTTTCTGCTCACACGATGCACGGCCGTGCGTCAGGAGGAAGTTTTGGGCCTACTGACATTTGCCAGGTGCACCATACGGCTAGTCCCGTTCGGGAGTGCGGGACACAGGATACACTCCGTGGCAAATGGTAGGACACCTGGATCACTGATACTCTGCAGTAGACTTCTGGATTTGTTTTTGTGCAAACTTTTTTTAAGCTAAAATTGCTTGTTTTGTGTGTTCCTATGAACCATTGATCACGAGGCCGATCAACGAAACTGATGAAACCAAATTGCGAATGAAAATTTGGATTTGTACATTTGTTGCCACGTGTAGCCGCCATTGCCAACTGTTTTGGCGCTCGTTGATGAGGTTAAGTGGGACCGACTGCGTGTAGGAGGATACATATCAAGGAGGCCGGGGAGAACATTTCCTCATGTGTTTCTTGTTTACCATCAAAGTGTTAATCCCTTATTTGAACCTTCTCTGTCCTGTCACAGGGTTTAATAAAAGCACAGTGGCTTAAAAATGCTGTCTGTTGTCGTAGGCTTTTGGTTTTCTCTTTTTCCCTACCCCACCACTACCACCTGCATAAGAAAATAGAGTCACCAGAAGCTAACAAAACTCTCAGAATCTTTCTTTCTAGCACCCCTTTTCACTTCTCTGCTCGCTCCTTCTTGGTTGAGCTGGCCGCAACAACTTGTTGCTCTCAAGCCTCACTGCGCTCGTAGCGCTTTCCTTCACTAATCTGTGCAATGCCATACTACCGATACAGGAGGCCGAGGAAAGCCTTTCCACATGCGTTTCTTGCTCACCATCAAATCTTTAAACCATTATTAGAACCTTTCCACCTTCTTTGTCCTGTCCCAGACCAGGTGAACAGGTCTGATAGGAGCCGAGGTGCAGGGGATACGAGGAGCTCCGTCAGTACCCCACAATGCATGATGGTTTGGGGGTTGTTTCAGACAGGCACATGAAATAAACCACAGACAGGATATGCAGTTAATATCTGTATTGCAGATGATGGTACAACAACATATAAATGGAAAGTCTCTTGGCTGGAAGCCCTCTAGATGGGGCACACACTACAGGAAGCCCTCTGGATGGGGCACACACGACTGGAAGCCCTCTGGATGGGGCACACACGACTGGAAGCCCTCTGGATGGGGCACACATGACTGGAAGCCCTCTGGATGGGGCACACACGACTGGAAGCTCTCTTGCAGGACACACGGCAGATTGCCCACTTGCAGGGTACTCAGCTTTGGAATCCACTTGTGGGGCGCTGGCCGCAACTCAGGAACAGCTCAGGAACCAAAACAGGCAGTCCTGTAACGTTAATGTCAAGGCCCAGACTGAAGGGCTGGGCAGGTTTGTAAAGGCTGGCTAGATCAGGTAATAAGGAGCAGCTGGACTTCAGAGTGACAAGGGCGGCCACTAGTTGTTGGAATCGGGAAATGAGCAGCACAGAGTGAAGATATTTCCTAATTGCACAGGGTGGACGTTACACCCAGTGTGAGACAGGACATGTGTGAGAAGCAAAAGAAGAGGAGTAAAATGAGCACCACCAGTGCTTACGGTCTTTCCACCCTGAATGCGCCTGATCTTGTCTGATCTCGGAAGCTAAGCAGGGTTGATCCCCAAAGAATGTGTTAGCTGCTGGTAACATTAATGAAAGGAACTGGCACAGCCGCCACAGCTTCATGTGTTTTGAGACTTAGTGCCCCTAAACATTAAAATAAATGAACTCTTTTGAAGACAAGTTGTTCTTTTAATGCAATAAAGTGTTTGAGAAAGAAGCTTGTACTTTAGAAGTTACCCGCTGCTTCTGCTATGAGTTGGATCTCTAGTGCAAAACATCATTGGACTTCATTGTGTTGTCCTCCTCAAAATGTTCTTAACAGCACTTTTAACATCGTTATTTCGCAGACTATAAATCAAAGGGTTTAACATGGGTGTCACCACCCCGTAATTAAGGCTGATGTACTTTTGACTTTCTGGAAACTTTCTTGTTGGCACTAAGTACATGGATATACTGGTTCCATAAAACAGCAAGACCACCGTCACATGGGAAACACACGTGGAAAAGGCTTTGGTCCTCCCGTCCACAGAACGAATCTTTAATATCGATGTTATAATACATACGTAGGTTGTTAAAATGAAAATACAAGGTGGTACCAATGAGAATACACTTCCCCAAAACAACATCTTTTCATAGAAAAAAGTGTCTCCGCATAGTAGTTTTACAACGACCAAGCTCTCGCAAGCAAAATGATCAACTCTGTTGCCTTTACAGAAAGTAGGAGGCTTTGAAATCAGAGGAAAAGTGGTCATCAGGAAACACCCCGACCACATAACGCCTGTTAAAGTCTTACACAACCTCCAACTCATCAGCGCCGCGTAACGCAGAGGGAGGCAGATGGCGACGTAGCGGTCGAACGCCATTATCGCCAGCAGGATGCATTCTGTTTCTCCTAGGAGAAGACTTACGCTCATCTGTATCATGCACCCGATTAATGAAATCCTTCCTCCTTCTGTAGATATCATGTCCGCGAGCATTTTGGGAACAGAAGCCGACGAGTAGAATAAATCTAGAATGGACAGCTGGCAGAGGAAATAGTACATAGGTGTGTGCATCCGAGAGCTGGATATAACTGCGCCGATCAGAATGATATTTCCAAACACCGTTACAGTGTACATAAGGAAAAACAAAACAAAAAACACAATTTGAGTCCTCCGGTCGTGAGAAAAGGCGGTTAAAATAAATTCCTTCACAATCATTTCACTTCGATTTTCCATCATCCTGAATCACATATGGAAATCTATCACTATAAATTGAAAAAAAAAAGAACATTTTAGTAACGAGACTGACTCTTATATTGTTTTTTTTTTAAAAAAAAATTTAACGTTTCCAAATTTGTGTCTTCCGGTTGTGAGAAAAGATGGTTAAAATAAATTCCTTTACAAGGATTTGGCTCTGATTCTCCATTGTCCTGAATCACATATCAATAAATAAAACAAAAAAATAAAAAATAAACAAGAAATCTTATTAGTGATAAAGAGTTATTCAATGATTTAAGGTTTTCTAGAAAAAACACCCATTACTTTTTCCTGAGTGAAGAAGATACTTATCAGGTATGATTTTCTGGTTATGTATTAAATGGACACGTAAGACACATAACAAACTGTTCTCTGAAATATTGTAATTTATTTATAATATTTTTGTATTTTCCAGCTTCAGTTTTTTTTATGCGTTAAACAAATGAAAAAAAAAAAAGAAAAATAAATAAATAAATGGAATATTATATATACCGTATTTGCTCAATTATAAGATGACCCTGAATATAAGACAACCCCCCAAAATTTGAAATTAGGAAAAGAAAAAAAAAAGACTACCCTATAGGAAACTATTTTTTCATATTTAATAAAAACTGATTGAAAAAAAAAATGTTTTGTTTATATTTCCTTTTATTTGCCACTCTGCCCCAGTTATGCACATCTGCCCCCAGATATGCCTTATATGCCACTCTGCCCCCCGAAACTCTGCCCCTCGAAATGCCTTTTAATCCCCTATTTGCCACTTTGCCCCCATATATGCCTTACACACCCATATATGCCACTCTCCCTCCCCGATATGCCTTTTAACCCTTCCCCGCCCCAATGCCACTCTTAACCCCTCTGACTTACCAGTGCATCCCTGTACTTGTGACTCGTGTTTCATACTCCTTGGTGTCTAGTGATGCAGACCTCCGATGCTGGTGGCCCGTACTTCTGCCAGGGCTTCTATGACTGAGCGCCGGCATCACATGACCTTCTGGTGCTCCACCATAGAAGCCCTGGTGGAAGTGCCGGCAGCAGCGGAGCTTGTCTGTGCGCATTGCACAGATGCCCACTGGATGCCGGAAAGGAGGATCCGGGTCTCCTGCAGCGCTGCGGGGGATCTGGATCTTAGTCTTGTAGTCAGACATCTATTTGAGGTCTGATTAGAAGACGACCTCAAATATAAGGTGAGGGATATTTTTCAGAGCATTTGCTCTGAAAAAACCTTGTCTTATAATCAAGAAAATATGGTATATAAGATATAATTGCCTCAATTCGGTAGAATAGACATAATACGGTGTAAAGGGTAGATTAAATACCTTGTCCAACATACTTGGAGATGTGCTTTTCCGTTGAAAACAGCTATGTATGTAAATGAATTAGTTGTAGAAATGGAAATGGTTAAATATAATAGTCCTGATGAGCACAATCTGGTAAATCATATTCATATTAACCCTTTGCGGTCCAGTAAATTTTCACTAGGTGCGCCAAGCAGGTCCAATTAAATTTTTGGAAAAAAAACATTCTTTACATTTTTTTTACAAAACAGTTATATTTTCTTATAACTATAAAGCAATTAATAAATATTTTTTTATAATTGTCTTTGTCACTAAAATCACATTCAGAATCACGCTGTACTAATAATATGGCTAATTCTACACTATAATAGCGACATCTAGTGGTCGTTAGGAAATCTGACACTGAACCACAAGCTGTAAAATATTTTGTCTGATATATTCTGACATAGGACTGCAAGGGGTTAACCTCAGAATATGCTTGGGGTGCATTGCTTTATGGCACTGTAACCAATGCATGAAAAGCGGCAAATATAGCATTGCACATTAAAAGTCAACCCAATAGATCCATTGGATTTCGAACCATGAGTGATGATGTTGAACTGGCCTAAAATAACATAATGCTAGTGGTGAAATTCAAATAACTTAATAACAGAAATAAAAGTAATCTTATTCTTTCTGCTTATGCGATGATTGAACTAAAATTATGTCTGAAAAAAATTAATTCACTAAAAGGCAGGAGAAACACATTGCGAGACACAAAATGATATGGAAATTTGAAATGGTGACTCAAGATGCTGCTGAGTAGGGGTGGATAAGTCAGTTATATCAAGGAAAGAGACATTTTTAGCCATATTGCCTCCCGCTGACCCCCCCCACCCCCAGGTAAGCCCACTTAATCAGACATTTGGCTCAAATCCATCTCCATTAAAAAACTGACCCATCTGAGTCGGCTCATGATCAGCGGAATGAGACTTTGTAGAATGAAACAGAACCATCTGCAGGTCACTTATGTGTTAAAAGGGAAAAAGCAAAATAGCTAGTGCCGAACGACACATTTCTTTTATATTTATGAGCAAAAACTGCACATCAGAACTTGGAAGGAATCACTACTGCTTTATGAGAAAAACAAAAAAACCCCACATATTTTAAACCTTTTTTTAGCACCAAATGACTGAAGCAGACAATGCTAGGGCACGTCACTGCATAATAGCATGCGTCACGCCTGCGGTGGACTGAGCGTTTCTAACATGTAGGCGCAGGAAATGGTTAAGTTCTGCAAGAAAATTGTTTTTCAATCCACGCTGCTCCATTCTGTAAACGGTGATATTTGTTTGGAGGAATTTGCATCAAATATCCAATAAAATGATCTTAACAAACAATGTTGAACCAGTAGATACCATTAACCCCACGTAGCGCTGAGTAGGCAGCAGATCCTGGGGGTTTTAACTCCTGATATGCCAGTCGGTGAGCAAATAATATTTATGCTATGCGATAAGAGCCATATCGAGGATTCTGCTTCACCCGCCACTATGTCAAAGTCCTCCAAGTTTGGGGAGTGTAATCTAATTTTTGATGGCTGTATTACTTACGAAGGAGCTGAATCAGCGGGACTGAACTGCACCTTAACACACTGAGACTCCTATCCAATTAAAGCCATTTCTGGACACCATTAAAAAAACTCTACAAAGTCATTGTTATCAAAACATTTCAATTTTATTATTATTATTATTACTATTATTCTTACTCCCTGTACGTTTTTGTTATATTTCAAGATTTTTCATTTAAAAACTCAAATGCAAGTAGAACCACCAACATTTTTTGTTTGCCACCTAAAATTTTGGTAATTGTTGATTTACTTACCTTTCAAGAAGTGGCTAACATGGCCAATTTTCTCTTGACTTAAAAATGAAATATTTAGGAAAAGTACAGATTAGTGACATTTTTTTTAGATTCAGAATTATCTCAGGAATATGTTTCTTTTTTTAATTAATATTATTGAGAAATTATTTAAACAAATATATATATTTTTTTACAGTTGTCTCCCCTTCTTACAATAAAAAAAATATTTTCTATATATATATATTAGGTTCAAACAATTAAAATGCCAGAGATTAATCAGAGCGGCTAACAGGCCCCAGGGCAATAACATTGTAAATATTCTCAGGGCTATCCTGCCCCCCGGGGTATTTACTGAGCTAAATCTATGATGACTTTGCAAGATGCAGGGATGCTTTATAAGGGCATAATTTAATTTAACCCTAAATTAGGGCATTTGAAATATGATTGTATTTGTATGCACTAAAAGACAAAATGACCCCTTATTTGCTCACTAGAAATCTGGAAATCTGGTTGTATTACAGATGTAAGCAAATACTCATGAGATGAAGATTAGAAGAAGCAATCCCTTTACGGTTCTGCTAGAAGAGCTGTATTTGCCCAAATAGATACAGCATTATATTGCCCATATTTGGGAAATATACCCTGTAATGTTAAATTTACCGTATTTGCCCAATTATAAGACCCTGATTAGAAGAAAACCCCCCCCCAAAATCTGAATATTAATTTAGGAAAAAAAGAAAAAGCCTGAATATAAGACTACCCTATAGGAAAAAAGTTTAACAAGTAAATATTAATTCACATGTAAACTATTTTTCAGATTTAATAAAAACTATGATTGAGAAAATGTATTTTTTTTATTTCCCTTTATTTGCCAACCTGACCCCAGTTGACCGTCTGGTGCTCAGTCATCGAAGCCCCGGCGGAAGTGCCGGCAGCAGTGGAAGTTGTCTGTACGCATCGCGCATGAGCGGTAAATTCCTACCATGATAGCATGATATGCTAGTTAAGATACTAGCATATCATGGGGTGGATGGTTTTCAAACATATATGGTTTGATGGGGTAAATTAAAATGATCGGCTTCAAAGGTGTCCCAAATAGCACATGGGGACAGTATGACCATATTTAAAAAAATAGTTTTGAAATAGCAATATGCTACTTGTACTCACTACCCTACAAAACATAAAACCATTGGGTATTTCTAAACTCAGGACAAATATTAGAATCTATTTTACAAGTTTTTTCATTAGTGTTTGCAGATGAGTGAAAGATTTGTAGGTTGGACAACATTTTGTTTGTCAACTCACAAGTTATTGAACTTTGGTGGCTTGACCCAAACGTCTTTCCTCTGCAGTTTCCTCTACCTCCCTCAGCTTCTGGCTTTTGACACCTATTCTGGCTCCCATTTTGGATCTTTGCAGTTACATTGTAGCGTCTTAGTTTGACGAGCCACACAAACGTAAAAGCATTTGTTGCACTCATCTCTTAAATATGTGAGTTCAGCGGGTATCCACTAGTTAGTGATATGAAAAGGGGTCTCTAACATGTGATAAAAAAAATATCGTTTGTTAATGAAAATCAATGTGGTGGTCTTAAGGCGTTCATAGTGAAAATAACAAAGCAGCAGGTAACTTTATTCAAGATATTTTTAATAGATATCTTGGACTCCAAATAAACAATATATTAGCAAATGGAAATTCCAAGTGTTTGGCCACCCAGGACAGAGTCAGCTACGCACCCAGGAGTAGGGGAAATGGGTCTCCTCTCTCTGCTGGATACCTTCTAGCCTCATCATACTTATTGTGGCTTTAAGAGACATTTTTGAGGCTGTTGTGTTTGTTGGTTGCTCTAGGGATGGTTGTCCATAATGCTAGTGCTTCACTCTTCTAGGTTTCAATGGATAGGACAAGCCTTTTGATGTTGGAAGAGCAATTTCACAAACCTTTATCATACTTGTTCCTAGGCTTCACAAAACGTATTCACAATAGTGACATGGCACACGTTAAACTGATGGACTTCATACTTGCATCTTTTTGTTATGAGCCAGCTAGAGACAGGTTTGACAATGGTTAATTACCATTTGGTGGACAATATGACAAGCAAGCTGAATTTCATTTTGAGGTGTGAGGTAACATTTTCTTAACTACACTTTTAACATCGTTATTTCGCAGACTATAAATCAACGGGTTTAACATCGGCGTCACCACCCCGTAATTAAGACTGATGTACTTTTGACTTTCTGGAAACTTTCTTGTTGGCACTAAGTACATGGATATACTGGTTCCATAAAACAGCAAGACCACCGTCACATGGGAAGCACACGTGGAAAAGGCTTTGGTCCTCCCGTCCACAGAATGAATCTTTAATATCGATGTTATAATACATACGTAGGTTGTTAAAATGAATAAAAAAGGAAGCACAAGGAAAAATACACTTCCCAAAAACGTCATCATATCATGGAAGAAAGTGTCTCCGCACACCAACTTTACCATGACCAAGCTCTCGCAAGCAAAATGATCAACTCTGTTACCTTTGCAGAATACAGGAGGCTTTGCAATCGGAGGAAAAGTGGTCATCAGGAAACACCCCGACCACATAACGCCTGTTAAAGTCTTACACAACCTCCAACTCATCAGCGCTGCGTAACGCAGAGGGAGGCAGATGGCGACGTAGCGGTCGAACGCCATTATCGCCAGCAGGATGCATTCTGTTTGTCCCAGGAGAAGACTTACGCTCATCTGTATCATGCACCCGATTAATGAAATCCTTCCTCCTTCTGTAGATATCATGTCCGCGAGCATTTTGGGAACAGAAGCCGACGAGTAGAATAAATCTAGAATGGACAGCTGGCAGAGAAAATAGTACATAGGTGTGTGCATCCGAGAGCTGGATATAACTGCGCCGATCAGAATGATATTTCCAAACACCGTTAAGGTGTACATAAGGAAAAACAAAACAAAAAACAGAATTTGAGTCCTCCGGTCGTGAGAAAAGGCGGTTAAAATAAATTCGTTTACAATGGTTTCACTCTGATTCTCCATCATCGTGAATCACATATGGAAATCTATCACTATAAAAAAAGAACATTTTAGTAACGAGTAACATTATATTGTTTTTTTTTTTATTTTTAACATATTTCCAAATTCAATTACTAAAACGTAAATTTTATAATCTAGAAATTTCCCTTTTCTTTTGCTGTCAGTTTTATTAATGCTGATCACGAAAGGATTAACAAATGGAAGCAGCCAGTTGAAATAAAATTTAAATGAAGTATATTACAATCCTGAAAAAAAATAAAAATGTTTAATTTTTAAGGCAGGAAAAGCATAATTTTTATTGATGCTCTGTTTTGGGTTATAAAGCACTAAACTGGTTATTCTTGTACAGTTTGAAGCTTTTATACTTCAAATCTGTTGTATAGGCTTTTGGTAATTGGTCTCATCGTTGTCCCAGTGAAACTAAACTGTGTAATACAACATGAATTTGATTTAAGAAGCAGACTTTTATGTGATGTTGGTCAATAAAAAAAAATTAATATCTTTTATTTTTTTTTTTATAATAAAAAAAAATCATAAAAGCAATAATTCTAAGGTCCTGTGACCTCGGAATTTCAAAACTCAAAGTATTGTGGACTCCTTGTTCCGTAGGTTTGGTCCAGTGTACCAAAGAATGACAGAATGATCTGGCGGTGTTAGTCTGGGGTCTGGATCGCCGAAGTAGGATTGGAAACCCCTTGCAAACCACAGCTAACCTGAACAGTCTGAAAGATGGCACCCGGGCAGAAGTAGAAGCACTGGGGCCAGGAATCGAATGTGTGGTGCCAAGAATGAGACAAGAGAGTGGTCTGAAGACCAAGGCAGGCAGCTCAGATTCCCAGAACATGGACGGGCGCAGGTAGGGGCAGGCAATGAGGCTCATAGTTGGGGGATAGTCAGAGGTCAAAAACTCTTGGCAGGCAGACAAAAAGTATAGGATACGATACGATGATGGAGACAAGCAAAGGAAAGCATGGGGCGTTGGAACACTACCAATGGGGCACGGGAATAACCAACCACTGGAGGTCTTGGGGTGCCTTTTGAAAGGGTCATCTAGTGGATGATGGATGATGAATGATGATTTTGTACTCTTTTGCATTGCTTTCAATGGCCATTCACTTGTATGGGTGTGCATGACCTGTTCCGTGCACACGCTCGCACTCGCTCGCACGCTCACCCAAGGAGGAAGTAAACCCGCAACGTAGACTAGGGAGTAGGCCGCAAGTACACTGACAGACCCCCCCCCAGAGATAATGCACAGTGACAGCAGTGAGGGGCAGCTACATGGTTTGTATAGAAAAATCCTTGTCTTTAGAGGAGAGGAACAAAATGACCAATGTGAAAAGACAAATATTCAAATTTAACCGTAAAAGTCTGGCAAAAGAAAGATTAGGATTATGAAAATGTGATTTTTTTTAAAATATGTTATTAAATAAAAATGATATGTATTTTTTTGCCAATATTTAGAATATATTGAAGTTTTACTTACCTTTACACAAGGGGGCTATCATTGTGTTCAACGTAACTTTTTTTTTGTTACTTAGGAATTATTAAGCAAAAAAATCAGATTAGCAGCAGGACCAAGTAGGGCAACGATCTATATAAGAAAGTAAAAAGTCAGAATAAAAAATAATTCATAAAAAAAATATTTTCTTTTCTTTGTTCTAATTCATACAAAAAAAGATTCATAAATGGGGAAAAAAAAATAATTACAAATTAAAAAAAAATGGATTCCTTTCTTTTTATTAAATGCGTCTTATTGAGTTAAAAGAGTTCTTTTATACATTCTGTGCAAAGGAGCTGACCGCCTGAGATTAACTGAAGTAGGCCCCGAGGCGATATGTTCCTAAATATTCTCAGGGCTATACCTTACCCTGGGGTGCTAACAGGAGTTTACCGAGCTAAATCTATGACTAAAATAGTAGGGCTAATGATAGTTTTCTTCTTACACAAAGAAGATATTGTGCAATATTTTGCACATTAGAAACCATGTTTTTATTACAGACATGTAATTAAAAAAAACACATTTTGGGTCTCAAAAACCAATAAATGGAATATAATACCGCCAGTCCCAGTAATATTCCCAAAATGGGCAGTTAAAGCTGCCCATCATTGGCTGATGCCAGAGGAGCTCCCTGCCGGCGCCCAATAGAGTCGCTCGTACGGACCTTTAACTCCTGAAACCCCCCAGGCCAAGTTTTGGTGTCAGAAGTTTAAGGTCTGTGTCACGGATCTGGCTAGTCCGACCGACTACCTCCGCTGACTTGTGCTCCTTTAGCCTGGGACAACACTCTTTCCCCGGTTTCGCAGTCGCTAGCCGAGACTCAGTGTAGAGTAAAACCAAAATGAAGACTGATTTTAGACACGCAAATCCTGGTGCCAAAGCTGCTGCGTAATTTTACTGCGTTAACCCCGTATTAACCCTTCTAAAAAAAAAAAACGGCAATTAAAAAAAGAAAAGAAAAAGAACACGAAGAACGTACATGAATATTCACCCGAAAAGAACATGAGAACGGGCAAGTATTCGTAGAATACGAAGATTTTTTTTTCCTGAAGACTAACGCGAAGACGACCACGAAGACTTGGCCGGCGCCCTAGTCTATTGAAGAAGGCATTTGGTTTCATGGTCGGTTCAGTGCTGGATGTGAAAGGGGAAGGAGAAACGTTGATAAGCAGTGATTGAGGCCTGTTCATCAAGT
This sequence comes from Spea bombifrons, assembly GCF_027358695.1. Lineage (NCBI taxonomy): Eukaryota > Metazoa > Chordata > Amphibia > Anura > Pelobatidae > Spea > Spea bombifrons. The sequence continues at coordinate 121,252,873 of NC_071089.1, read as the reverse complement.
GTACAAAAGGCTGTATATTGCCCCCATGTGTATGTTGTGTATATTAACCCATTCTATCTTTACTGGGAAAAATCACAACAAACACATGAGACTAGCTCCTTGGACTGCTAGGTTCAACAAGCAACTTAAAGTAGTGGAGAGAGGTTTCATGATGGAGGCAAAAATGTCAGCTTCAGTAGCCATCTTTGATGAGGAAACAGCATATGGAGATGGTGACAGCTTCTGGTTTTTAGGCGTGAACAGCATGGGTTTTTCTGGGGCCTCATGGTAAAGACCAAAGTTTGTTAGAAATCCACCTTTGTCATTAGATTTCCTTCGGCTATACGTTGTAACTTCTTCTTAAAGGATTTTCTGAACTCCCCGTTCTGACCAACCCCTTTGGCAGCTGACAAATTCAGAAGGAATGCTCAAATGTGAATTTAGTGTTAAGCACAATGTTTTCAACCTAAATCACTATGTTACTATGTTATTATGACTGTAAAAAATGGAATTTTGTGGCGGAGATATAATTTTTACACAATTTGCAAATTATCTATTCGTAAAAATGACACAAAAACTATTGTTTTCTGTAAAGTGTACATTTTTGTCATTTTATTATTAAATAAAATTAGTACAAAGAGTAAAACATAAAGTAAATTCCAATATAATAAAATCAAGAACAAAAAGCTTGATACATCCCTCCATGGGCTTATCACAAACTTTGTATGATTCCTATTGTGCAAAACATCTAATCTAGCATTCAAGAACTGATTAGTGGAAAGAGAGTACAAGAAAGTGGAAAAAACAGGACCATTTCTTTTTGTGACGTGGGGTTAAAATTATACCTTTTTTTTTTTTTTTTTTTTTTTTTTTTTTAGCCAAAGTGACCCACATGGGACATTTCTAGGACCACCTCCTGGTATAACAAGCTAGATTCATCCTGTGGGGCTCACTTGGGGTATATCATTGTTTTAACCCCTTCATGACCAATGATGTACCAGATACATCATGAAAACATTGTCCTTTTTTTGTTGTTTATATCATAAATATTAAAATAAATGTGTAAAAAAATGAAAGAGGAAAAAAAACTCTAAAACTAGATGTTTTGCAGACCAGGGACATATAAACAACCAACCAATGCAGATAAAAATCTCATTCACAAACTCCCTGTCTATAACTCTTTAACGCTTCTCCCCAGTTCTAAATTATATATAATAAAAGTTATGTTTTATACAGTGTTAGGGAGATCACATATATCTTTTGCAAATAAATTATAAAACATCTCTGAGCATTGAAGCCCACGAAGATTATCAACGTCTTTAATTCATAGCCTGGATGTCTTTTATTTGCAATCGAACCTCCAGGACTGCTTAGGCCTATAGCCCGAAGAAAATACCCACCCAATACCCGAAATAAGAAACAAGACACAATTGTAGTGGGTGGGGCATAGGCCACAGCTTTATTACATTCCCCCCCTTTATTGACCAGCAGAACATAAACCAATAAATGACATAATTACATACTTAAACGACCCGCCAGCTACCAAACCTTTTGGGCCCGATAGGCGGTTATTGTACCACTTGCACCAAGAGTCCTAGTCCATCCGATGCCATCAGCCGTCTTCAGGACACGCCTCCTCAAGCCCGTAGGGCAAATTCCAGATAACGAACTCATAAGCGCTGGCCAGGGGGGGAACAACACCGCCGCCGTGACAATAAAAACAGAGAGACAGAAAACAGGAAAAAACAACCTGACCTGACAGATGAACCAATGGGTGGGAGGGCGGGACAATCACAGGTGCTGTGGCAGCTCCAGGAAGGCAAAGAGAGAGATGATCCCCCTTCACCTTCCTTTAACCCCTAGGGCCTGCAACGAAGTTGCAACGCTCAGCCAATAAGGACAGGGGACGCTGACAAGCCATTAGGCCTAGGCCAGCAGTCATGTCCCCCTTCCCTACTGGTCCAGGGGGCCCCTTTCTGTTGATTATTGGCAAACTTCAGAGAACTTTCTAGAGATTTCCTACCATGTTGGTTAAGGAACAGACAGCGGTCCCTCATATTCTGGATATAGGAGACGTTCAGCTTTGCAAAGTCTGTTCCTTGTTGCTCCTTTTCATATTTGCTTTCAGTAGGATGGATATGTTTGGATTTAAAAAATGAAGCTGTAACTAGGTGCCCCATGGCCATCTGTAAGGACCCAAGGGGGTGGCCAGGTGCTGTGAGTGGGAGTCCAATATGCAGAGAGGTCACAGTAGTAGGCATCCACTACAAGCCATACCTGCAGGATCGGTGGTCAGGCCTGACCCGATGGTACAGTTGCTGAGGCATATCAGATGCAAGATGGCTAGCAGGGAAGGACAGGGATACAGGCACGCATGAAACAAATATAGAAAAGAAATGCACACGCGGCTCCAAGACCTGACATTACTGCAAGATTTAGTGTATCGTATCACTCGGGGTATAGAGTTTTGTTATCCCCTGGACATCAGCTGTCCATCAGACTTAGTTAACCAACATCTTCCTTTGGGCAAACTTTATCTACTCGACCACCTCTGTTCTGTCAACCATCCCTCTAACATTTTACCTTTTCCATTCTTGGACTTCAATTACAACTTTTTCCGTTTCTTTCTCTTTTTTTGCATATTCCATCTCAATAGGCCGCCTACAGTGGCCCCCAAGCTGATCTAGAACTTGGTGTCTCCTTCTTGTTATGAGCCAGCTGGAGCCTGGAGCCAACCTCCACAGTGGTTATTTGCAATTTATGGTTCACATATTTGTTTATTGGAAGACTGCATGAAAAATGTTCTTAACTACACTCTTAACATCGTTATTTCGCAGACTATAAATCAAAGGGTTTAACATGGGCGTCACCACCCCGTAATTAAGGCTGATGTACTTTTGACTTTCTGGAAACTTTCTTGTTGGCACTAAGTACATGGATATACTGGTTCCATAAAACAGCAAGACCACCGTCACATGGGAAACACACGTGGAAAAGGCTTTGGTCCTCCCGTCCATAGATCTAATCTTTAATATCGATGTTATAATACAAACGTAGGTTGCTATAATGAACATAAAAGGTAGCAGAAGCGTAAATACACTTCCCCAAAATATCATCTTATCATAGAATAAAGTGTCTCCGCACATTTTTAGAATGACCAAGCTCTCGCAAGCAAAATGATCAACTCTGTTGTCTTTGCAGAATACAGGTGGCTTTGAAATCAGAGGAAAAGTGGTCATCAGAAAACACCCCGACCACATAACGCCTGTTAAAGTCTTACACAACCTCCAACTCATCAGCACCGCGTAACGCAGAGGGAGGCAGATGGCGACGTAGCGGTCGAACGCCATTATCGCCAGCAGGATGCATTCTGTTTCTCCTAGGAGAAGACTTACGCTCATCTGTATCATGCACCCGATTAATGAAATCCTTCCTCCTTCTGTAGATATCATGTCCGCGAGCATTTTGGGAACAGAAGCCGACGAGTAGACTAAATCTAGAATGGACAGCTGGCAGAGAAAATAGTACATAGGTGTGTGCATCCGAGAGCTGGATATAACTGCGCCGATCAGAATGATATTTCCAAACACCGTGAAAATGTACATAAGGAAAAACAAAACAAAAAACACAATTTGTGTCCTCTGATCGTGAGAAAATGCGGTCAAAATAAATTCATTTACAATAATTTTGCTCTGATTCTGCATCTTTCCAAATCACGTATGGAAAAAATTTGAATCAATCACTATATAAAAAAAATAAAAACAGGAATTCTTAGTAATTATTGAATTATGAGTAGAAATTGTGTTAAGGGGTAGAATTTATTGGACGTTTGATAGAAATCTACAACCTACCTGAAGAAGCGGAACTAGTGGGATATAAAAAAAAGCTACACAGATAGGCAATGTTGGAATTATGGGGGATTTCGTAAATCAAGGATTTCTTTGGAGAAACAAACTTCCTTCATAAGGGAAGGGGAATAGGTTTTTGGCCATGCCGAACGAGGAATTCGGTTCTCCTTAGTCACTAACTAGAGTTTAATGTGCAATTTTCCCTTTTGTCATTGTGTCCATATAAATACAGCATTCTTTTTTAATCAGAGTTATTAAAAGTTAAGAAATTCAAACAAAATCACAAAAACATTCAAATTAACACAGAATCTGGAAGACTCCCCCCCCCGATGGTCTGTTATGAACGTTAACTCACTAATCCTAGTCGTTGGTCCATACTTAGAACTTCACGGGTTTATGTTGAAGGTACCTCTCAAGACATGGCCTGAAAAATCAGAAAATCAGCGTTCTTCAACTGTTCATACAATACGTTTAAAGCAACCAACATTCCAGGGGCTGAACTATTTACCGGATTTATCGCTTGACTTACCTTTACAGAAGACATCTTGAAAGGAACTTTCATCCTACTTAACAACACAAATTAGCAACACCGAATAGGGCCAACTTCCACATTCTATATTATTCTTAATCGGGACATGGACTTTTTGTATTAACTATTAGTAGGAACCAGGAAAAAGCATATTAATAGTAGATTTGCACTTCTTTTTTGTGCCGATTAGTTAAAAAATGTTTTAAAAAAAAATGAGAAATATAAATGTAAACAAGGAAGCTAAAACTAAAAGGAACGAACATAGAATCATTTATTTCTCTTTCAAGTTGACTTCAATTTATATGATATTTGAAATTGCTTTTATACATTCAGCTCAAACGATCTAAGCGCCTGAGATTAATCAGAGCAGCTAACAGGCCCCATGATAATAGTTTTGTGAATATTCTTGGTCCTGTCTTGCCCCTCAGGGTGTTAACAGGAGTTTACGGAGCTAAGTGTGCATCTAGGATAATGGGGCCGGATAATGTGTTTGTCCTTGATTTGCAATGGATAGCCTTTCCTTTTTTTTTGATAATTATTTCCACATACATAGTATACATATAGATATACAACGCATGCTTTTTCAAATATCAGCTTTATGAGCCCCTCCAAGCTCATGGCACAGCATTGTATTCCAGTCTGTTACCCATGTCAATAATAGCTTGTAATGATTTAGATGCTTACATCAAGTTCCATTTTAGTAATTGTCTCTTTTCTTCAATTCTAGGTTAATAATAAGTCATCTAGACTCGTCTGTGTCAGGCCCCAGACCGGCACTCATGCATCTCAGGTGTCCCTTACCTCCGTCTTTGCCCTCAGGACCCACCACGCACCTTAGGCCTACTACACAACACAGCGCCAGGCTGCATCCCTGGGCTTGTATAGTTTGTGCGGCCCGCGTTGCGGGTATCTCAAGAGCATTGCTCTGGAACCGCCAAACCTCCAGAACCATCATAGGGGGCGTGTCAACCCCAATGGACTCAGAGAAGGGGGCTGGGTAACTGGCATCAGGGCAGAGGCTTTTTCCATTCATCCTCATAGTGTAAACCAGCCCGAGGGAGGTACTTGCACACCAGAGACCAGCTAACCAATCCAGGAACACTATAAAAGCACGCCTCTATGCCACTCTGTTCCATGATATGCCTTTTAACCCCTATATGCCAGAGTGGCATATAGGGGTATGAGGCATTTCTTGAGGCAGAGTGGCATATAGGGGATTAAAAGGCATTTCTGGAGGCAGAGTGGCATATAGGGGGTTAAAATGCATATCATGGGGCAGAGTGGCATATAGGAGGTGTAGCCCATTATTTTTATTGTTTTTTTTCCCTTTTATAATATGTAAATGCTATTTACAATATTTGGACTTCTGAGGACACTATACTTCACTTTGTGTGGGTGTGGCTCTAGCCTCTGAGAACTATCCAGAAAGAGGTGTGGCAGAACCTGACAGGGAAGAAGAGATGCCATTTTAGGATGAGTTAAGGCCTATTCCCCATCCAACAAGACCAAGTGACTAACTAGCAAGTGCAGGACCAAATCCTGATCTGTTTTGCCAAGAGGTTGTTTGATACAAACCAGAGCTGCAGCTTAAGGTCTTCCAGCAAATTCATCTCTACAGAGAATCTGCTCTCAAGCCTTCCTGCAGTTAGCAAGGACTGTATCCAGGCTCCATCTGAGGACATCAGACCAGGGAAGTAACATCCTCATTACACAAAGGATATTGCTGTATATCTACCAGGGCCCCAACGTGCACCAACACCATTTACTGGAGCTCCTGGGTGGGCAATTATCCAGCTTTGGGTGGGCTATTGGGTTTCTGTATTTTTACAGTATATATATATATAATGTGTATTTCGGCACTGGGTTGAACACACAGTTACTGTGAACTGCCACTCTCAGGACAAATCTTTATTTCCTGTCAACACTGTTTTTGTATGCATCTGTTCCCCTATATTACAGTAAAATAGGTTTAATTTGTTTATCAGTTATTGTGTACTTATTAGTACTGTTGCAGGGCCACTTCTCAGTGAGTGGATTTCCTGTATCTGCAGAATTCAAATATGTCCCAATCTCCCTCACTCATTGCGGAGGCTCAGGAGCCATATCAGCGCCAAGAAGCAACAGGGATTGTTGCTGATCCTGACCCTATTTTCCAAGGGAAAGGAGAAAGGGTTACAGAGGGTATAAAGCATATCAGGGAGGCAGAGTGGCATATAGGGGGGTATAAGGCAATCACAGCTGTTATTAAATATGAACAAATAGTTTACATGAATTAATAAATTATATGGGGCTGGTCTCCAAATGTTTCCAGGGCTGCTTTTCAGTCCCAGTCTGGCCCTGCGCGGAAAGGCACTAAAAGCATAGGCGACCATCAGAGGGCAAGGATCATAGGAAACCGGAAGGCCAAAAACCACTAAGCCCGCCTGCTTACCAGGTACCGGAGGCAGTTAAGGGACACATTCACAAAGAGCTAGAAGAAATAAAGGTACTGGGAGTCGTAGAGCCCTCCTACAGCCCATGGGCTTCCCCAGTTTTGTGTGGACTACAGACAGTGGCGTCGCTACAGGGGGGCAAGGGGGGGGGCAATTGCCCCCCTAGGTTATTCCTTGCCCCCCCTGTTGCCCCCCCGCCGAATTTGTAACCACCCAGGACAGTCCTTCAAGGATTAGTCGTACTAAATTGTGGCTTCAGGCTTCCCATGTTGAATGATCAAGTATTGTATTGTCCAATAACAAAAGTATCATTCCATAGCACATTGCTTTTGGCAATATATATATATGTATGTATGTATGTATGTGTGTGTGTGTGTGTTTTTTCAGTGGTATGATTTAATGGTAATTATTACTGCCCCCCCAGTTTGACTGTGGTATCTTGTGTGCCCCCCCTATATATTGTTTCTAGAGTCACCACTGACTGTACAGATGACTTAATGAAAAGGCTGTCACGGATGCTTACCCAGTGCCCCGAGTAGACAAACTCCTTGACAAACTGTCCGGGGCCAAATGGGTATCCATCTTTGACCTAAGCCGGCAATTTCCCCTGACCGAAGACACTGCCCCTAAGTTCATCACCCCGTTCGGACTGTACCGGTTTAAGGTAGACTTGGGCACCAGGGGGCTCTTCGTGTTCTTCTTCGTGCTCGTCTTCGGGGAAAAAAAATCTTCATACTCCGCGAATATTCGCCAGTTCCTGTCTTCAGTTCGGGCGAATATTCGTTTTTTCTTCGTTTTTTCCGGTTAAGGGGTTAATACGGGGTTAACGCGTACCGCAGCAGCTCTGGCGCCAGTACTTTAAATGTGTGTATCAGCAACTCCATTGGTCGCCAGCAGGGGGCCTCCTGCTGGCAACCAATGAGCACAGTACCATATATAGCTAATATATTCTCGGACAGAATATTCTGCTACTCAATGTAAAACCAACAGAGGGCAGCATGCTGTCCGAAGATATATTTGCCATATGTGGCAGTGTGCTCATTTTCATTTATTAATTATTTAAATAAAATACATTCCCATGATCCGCTGGTCTCCCCGCGGCACTCGCAGACATTAATTCTGTCGAACCTGCAAACTCTTTTTTTCTATTTATTTTGGGGTTTTTTGTATTAAACTGTTAGACGAAAGGATCATGGGAATGTATTTTATTTGAATAAATGCAAATGAGTACACTAGGATATATGGCTTAAATATCATCGGACAGAATGCTGCCCTCTGTTGGTTTTACATTAAGTAGCATATGCTTGAAATCCAAAGTTATTATGCTACTCAATGTAAAACCAACAGAGGGCAGCATTCTGTCCGAACATATATTAGCCATATGTGGCAGTGTGCTCATTTGCATTTATTCAAATAAAATACATTCCCATGATCCTTTCGTCTAACAGTTTAATACAAAAAACCCCCCAAATAAATAGAAAAAAAGAGTTTGCAAGTTCGACAGAATTAATGTCCGCGAGTGCGGCGGGGAGACCAGCGGATCATGGGGAAATATTTTATTTAAATAATTAATAGATGAAAATGAACACACTGCCACTTATGGCCAATATGGCTAATATATGTTCGGACAGAATGCTGCCCTCTATTGGTTTTACAACGCAGAAGTACGGCCGCACCACGGAGAGACCGGCGTTTGGAAGCGGTTGTCCGTGGTGGTGACTCCCCAGTGAGTTGTGGGTTCTGAGCCAGATAGACCTGTTCAGACTTTTTGTACTTTTTGTCATGAACTTTAACATTTAAAATGTTAACTGAGGCCTGTTGAGTCTGAGATTTTTTTTTCTCTGCCCCTTGGGGTGAATTTGCTGGAACGTCCACTCTTGGGAAGAGTGGCAAATGTCTTGAATGTTTTTCACTTTTTAATAATCTTTCTCACTGTAGAATGGTGGACTTTAAATTGTTTGGAAATTATCTTATAACCCTTCCCACACTGATGGGCAGCAACAATTGCTTCTCTAAGATCATTACTGATGTCTTTCCTCCTTGGCGTTGTGTTAATTCACACGTTAATGCTCCAGACTAGCAAATGGCTAAAACTTTTATATAGGTGGCCATACTTGCTGATGATCAATTAATCAAGAAAAATTTGATTAGCAGCACCTGTCTGCTACTTAGCATCTTCATTCCTATGGAAGCAATATGGGTGTACTTAGTTTTTCATACATGGCTTCTCCATTTTGGCTTTATTTTTGTTGAATAAACCATGACACTGTGTTATATGTTGTGTGTTGTTGTTCATCTGAGGTTACAGTTACCTAACATTTAGACCTACTAAGGAACAGATATTGTTGTTATATCCTGATATGTAAAACAATAGAATTAAAAAACAGTGTACTTTCTTTTTCACACAACTGTACTTTATCTTGCACTAATTACATGAATTGTCAAATGAAATTCCACATTTTGCAGACCAGTATACTTAGTGAAAAAAATCAATAGGTTATATAAAAATTATGATTTTTACTTTAAGTTCCTTAGTATGACCCTCTAAACCCTTTGATATATATTTTTTTTCACTCTCAATTCTTTTTTATATACTTAGTGTTCACAATATATGTATATTTTATTGTTGGTTTTTTCTAGGACAGATAGGTTATTCCATTAATACATTTTTGTATGTATAAAAGATCATTTCAAATGATCAATATGTTAACATTTTTTTTTAAAAAAATCCACACTTTTGTAAATGTTCTATGAGATTTCTTTAATAAGCCGGGTGCCACTGAAGAAACCCCCCTGGTTTTTGTGTTCAGCAATTAACCCATTTCATGAAGCTCCCAATGTGCATTAAGTACAACCCTATTGCCAATGTCTTCTATGGAGATGGCTGCCTATGTGTTTGATTTTATACACCAGTTAACAATTGCTGTGGCTGAACTCAACACATGAACTCAATAATAATAAGTGGGATGTCCACATACTTTTAGTCATATGGTGTATATTCACTCTCACTCCACCTCACATCTCCTCAAACTTCATAACCTGACCTTGCCTTGCCGTTCTTTATGTTTGAGGGGGTCCAGATAGAATTGAAAAATTTGAATCCCAAGGCCAGCTCATCTCTGGTTGGAATGGTCATCTAGGGTACTTTCTATACGCATAATAATGTGCAATGTTCTTTACCAATAGTTGTTCATCTTGCTAAAATACACCCCATCAATCCCTAATCTTTCCTGAGTCCTTAAACATAATTCAATGTGAGCCGCTTGGCCCTTCATGATTTAGGTGAGCTAGTCTGATGGCACCAGCAGGTGGTACAGTGGACCAGGTGGTTCTTCCCAGGAGAAGACGCAAAGCATGTAACATGACAGCAAATGATCAGCTACATATTAAATATTTTCTGAACGGCGACTTTAACCTCATGATTTCTCAGACTATAAATCAATGGGTTTAACATGGGAGTCACAACACCGTATAAGACTGATACATATTTGTTTTTTGTTGAAAAATTTTTTTTTGGCCCCAGGTACAGAGACATACTGGTCCCATAAAAAATTAAAACTACAGTCAGGTGGGAACCACATGTAGAAAATGCCTTAGTCCTTCCATCCACAGAATGGATTTTCAATATGGACGCTATAATACACATGTAAGAAACTACAATTAAACCAAAAGGGACTAAAAGTGTGAAGAAACTTATGAAAATGATTTTGGCTTCATCAACTGAAATATCTCCACAAACCAGTTTCATTAAAGCTATCATTTCACAAACAAAATGATCGATTTGGTTTCCTTTACAAAACGGACGTAGGCTTGAAACTGTAGTAAGGATGGCACAAGCAAAGTTCCCCAGCCATACAATGACGGACATAGTCTTACATATCCTCCAGCTCATAATAACCATATAACGCAAGGGAAAGCAGATCGCTACGAAACGATCGTACGCCATCACCGCCAGCAGGATACATTCCGTTTGTCCTAGGAATAGACTTATATTCATTTGTGAGATGCACCCAATGTATGATATTCTTCCTCTTTCTGAGGATAACAGGTCTAGTAACATTTTGGGGACAGTACTTGTTGAATAGAATAAATCCAGAAAGGATAACTGACAGAGAAAATAGTACATAGGCGTGTGCATACGAGAGTTGGCTACAACTGCGCATATTAACAAAATATTCCCAAAAATGGTCAGTAAATACATGAACGAAAACAAAACAAAAAGAAGAATTCGAGTCCTCCGGTCCTGGGAAAGTCCAATTAAAATAAATTCTTTTATGACAGTTTGGTTCTCGTTCTCCATTTTCATGAATTATATTTGGGAACCCATCTCTGTAACAAGAAAAGAGAACATTCTAATATCAACCAATTTCATTTCTGCAATTCACTGAGATAACAACCTAAGAAACGGCCTTAATAAAAGATCCAAGCACAAGAAAGCATGGCTTGCTGAAGGGCCCTGTATTTGTTCCTTTTCTGTTACGAGCAAATACTGGCGCCATTTTCTAAAAAAGAGATAAAAATTTAGACCCATTAATTTAAGAAAAAATGTGAAACATTATGAGGGTTCCGACAGATGATGATGATGACGATGATGATAACGCAGAAGAGTTGAGAAAACAAGTGCTATGGAGCCCACACGGCATGGCTGGGTACCAATACTAAATGAATTTATGATGAGAAGGGGTCATGGTTAAATAATTTATGTTGTGGGCATTATTGAGCTGATATCATTGTTACATCTGGAAAAGAGGATTCAGGCCATGATCTGGTCTTCAAAAGACGTGTGTAAGACACTCATCAGTTACCTCAGGCTGAGACTTTAGCTTCAAGCGAGAGCGAGACAGGATCTCATCTGAAGTTCTGTAAGTTCTACCAGAGCGAAAGGCTTAGTGGTTATAGAACGGCGTAGTAGGCATGCAGTGGAACCTTAAGCAAAAGTCAACACCGCAAACCAAGAACTTGACACCGGATAAAACATCAGCACCACTGAGCTTCCACTGCGGGAGACGGGAAACCTAGAAACCAGGGACGCCAGGTTAGGAGCAGATATGTGAGGATCCCAGAAACATGACAGGCATGGTGGGTTATTTTGTGGTTCAATGAATGAGAAGGATGTGTAATTATGGAGGCTTTTCTGATGGAGTCTCCTTATATTTTTAGACAGCAGACAGGAGGCTGTTAATACCAATAAATCACACTCGGGTAGAATATTGGGTAATGGATGGATAGACAATAAAGATATGCAGGCGTACTAACAGTAGGAATTAACAAATATACGTTAAAAATTCATGCTTTGTATAGGAAGAAATTGTTTTTACATTTTTAAGATATTTCTCTCAACTCTTTTAAATCATAATATTTAGGAAATATAGAATTTCAAGAAAATTATCTGAATTTTCATATGATTTGCATAAGCATTTTGCAAGGACATCCAATCCATGTGATTTCGGACAAAATAATATGTTTTTTATTTCAAAATTTTTTTGTATTTTCGTTATTTTAGATATGTTAAAATAAGTCAAAATGTTATTAGGTTTTTTTTGTACTAAAACCATAGAAATGTTCTTGGCATTATTTTTGTATTTACATCCTGCAGATTTCTAGTGGGTTCTTTAATTTTTTTTATTTACTTATTTTTTATTTACTTTTTTTTATTTACTTATTTTCTTCTGCGCTACAAGAAAATGACATGAGATTTTTTTTAATTTTTTTTTTTTTTAGCTTGAAGTAGATTGTGTATGAAATAGAACAAAAATAAAGGAATCAAACAGTCTGCTGTTGCATATAGGTTCATAAATCAAGCCTGAAAAAGCAGGTCAACAGCACGCTAGCCAACAAGCACAGAAACATGTTTTTTTCTTAGGAAAAACACTATTGTTATTTTTAAATAAATGAATATTAAATAATAAATCATATCTTTATATATATATTGATTTGAATACGATGTTTAAAACTAATATATTTTCAAACCTGTTAAAAATCTTTGCACGCAATTATATTATGGATAGACAATTAATTAACTAACTTTTTTTAATATTTAAAGGAATCTACAGTCTGATACAATCTGATATGCTTATTTTTTACATAAATGATATGATATAATGAATTATATTAAGTTATTTTTATATGTATTTTGATTCTAATGCGATGTTTACAGCTAAGGTTTCCCCAACGAGTTAAAGTCAATTAATTAACAAATTATCTTTTTTTGCTGGAAAAGAAGAGTGGAATCTACAGTCGAGGGACGTGGAATATTCAGGGGATTTTAAAGCTGATAAGATTTACCAGGGATATAATACAATTTCTGTAATTGGTGAAATATATATTATAACGCTAAGAAGGAGTTATAACTAAAAAGTGTTATTTTTGTCTCAATAACACATTTTCATAATCCTCCCATTTACGTTTTTTTTCTAAGATCTTTGAGTCTGGAATTTTTTTGAGGCTCCCTTTGTCTAGATCATGTATCTTACCTGAGCTGGGAGGCACCGATACAATAATATTTCAATAAATATGGCATTTGTAAAATGTATGATTTTGATACCGCATCCTTTTTGATGAGTCAAATATAAAAAAATATAAAATAGAATAATTGCAAATAACAAAAGTGATATAAATTATAATAACTGTGACCTTTGAATTCATCCTTCTCTTCAGGCTCTTGCGAGGTTATCTGGCAAAGATCAGCCCCTTATAAGAGCTTCTTGTTTGATGAGATAACCTCTGAGAATAACCCCAGAACCAGCCCCGTGGAGAGGCTTCAGTCTCAGAAGGATTTGTACTAACTTATCATGAAATTACTCGATTTATTGCTTCATGTTTAAAGTAGACTTTTGTATTTGGATTCCTATTTCATCAATTTGTACAAATTGGAGGATTGGGGGAGAGAGTGTGTCTGGATGCACCGCCATTTTGCCCGGTGACTTCCTCTTCCCTAATTGGAGGAAGTCACAGAAGCTTTTGTGGAGGTTCACCGGGGGGTCATGTCTGGGGAGATGCGGACAAAGAAAGAAGAACACGAAGATGAAGAGGATGCCAGAGAACACGCGAAGTGGAAGCGGTGATTGAGAGAAGATTACAGAGCATGAGAGAGACACTGAAAGTGTGAGAGAGCAAGTGAGAGAATGTGAGCATCAGACGACAAATTTCATTTACAAATTTAAAAAGCCCCCAGTTTGGGTAAGTGACTGGCTGCAGACCAAAACCAAAAAAGAGTGTGCGGCTCTGGATCAGGACCCACTCCAAAGCACTCTTTCCTGCATTTTCTGTGTTAGATGGTTGACAAGGGTGCAGCAGGCCCAAGGCCCATAAAAAGCCAGCAAACTTAACGGCACCTGAGCGTTTTGCAAGGAAACAACTCCTTCCGAGAGTCAGGCCCAAGAACATGCCAACTACTCCACTTCAGTGTGTGTGCTAGCTTGCACGAAACAGGACACTGAAGAAGTTAAAAAAGCATGTCCTGTCAGTTAAAGCAGATCTGCAGACCTTAGGTTTGGCGGACCTAAGGAATGAAATTGGAGATATCGACACTTTTGAATAGACTCAATCTCATGTACAGAATGAAACTTGCAGAATGGCAGGGGCCATTGATTTAGCACAGCAAGAACTGTCGGCACTACAAGACACTCTGCAGGAATTAGAAAAGCTGACATGCAGGGTTAACCTGTCGTTGAAGGGATTTCCAGAACACGTGACTTACATGTTATCCTTTCTGTCCTGCTTGTTTCGCCGATTGGTACACTGTAACAGTGTTAGATTGTATATGCCCACAGAGGACAATGTCCTCGTCCCAAACCTACAGACAGACCCAGAAATGTCATTGTGAAACTGTGTGACCTCACAACAGAAGACAATATCATGCGAACAGCCAGGCAAAAAACTTAGGTGCTCGATGGCATTGAAATTGAATACTATCCAGATCTGTCTTCTAGCCTGCTACTGAACCAACAAATGCTCTGAATGAAGCAAAATCACTTAACTATTGTTGTAAACATTTTGTATTTTAACATGAACGATACTACCCACATGTCCAGCGGATACTAAACCCTGTTACTAAACCACCTTTTGAAGCCACTAGCCTTTTTACAACCTTTTCATTGTGTTGCCTTTTTGTAAGGTAAACTAAGGACCCTCCCTAACTTCCCATAGAAGATACGCATCTCATAGACTTATTGCTTCCACCTCATCATTGCAGAAGATTTTTCTGTGATTTGGGAAAAATTCCTTGACCACAAAGGTATCACACCTGCTACGGCCAACTATGGCAACACTAAACATCTGAAAGACATGGCCAGGAGGCTAGCGCTGGCGGATACGTGGAGGGTGTCACACCCAAAGAAGAGATTTTTTCCTTTTTTTCCCACCCACATCTTGTTTACCCCAGAATAGATTTTATTTGTTTATATCAATCTCTCATGGACTCCATCTAAAGATGTCCCGACCATAAAAGTCTCTCTATTTTAGGAAAGTCCATGTCTTCTCTCCTTATCCTAAACCACACTGATTGATGATCACTGGAGCCCAAACACTCACCTACAAAGACACCCGAAATCAAGTCTCCATTCATAAATACCAAATCCAGCACAGCCTCTTTCCTCGTTAACTCCTCAACCAACTGCTCAGACGCAGTCCCTGTAAGGAATTTAGGACATCTCTACTCCTGGCTAACCCAGGTGTTTGATTTTCTACATCAGGGAGATGAAAGTGTCCATAATGATAACCTTGCCTTTCATTGACATCTTCAGTCATTTCTTCAGCTATCAGATGGTCGGGCGCCTCTGCTTGTCCAGGGAGTCTATACATCACTCCAATCCGGACAACAGCTTTGTTACAAAGTTCTAAAGTTTCCCAAATGTTTTTTTAGGTTTTATATAACATGTATACTGGTGTGGCATCATCCCAGACATTTACTTAGTATACCAGGTCTCAGTAATACTCACTCTATCCACATTATCACTTGTCACCAATGCGGTAAGTGCAGGGATCTTATTCCCTAAACTATGGACATTTGTACACATCACCATCAAGCTAGTTTTCAATCTATGTGTCACAACATGTTGTGGTTTAGCTTTTTCTAGATGTATCCTGATCCTACCCTTCCTTTCCCAACTTCCCAAAGCTAAGCCCTCCCATCTTCACCATCTCCCCACAGCTAGTTTAAAATCTCTTCCATCGCTCTAACCATCTTCTCCCCCCAGTACCGCAGCCCCCTCATCATTGAGGTGCAGTCCATCCCTACTATAGGGTCTGTAGCCGACAGCAAAGTCTGCCCAGTTCTCTAAAAACCCAAATCCCTCCTTCCTACACCACGTTTCTGGCCACACATTCATCTCCCTGAGCTCCTGCTGTACAGGTAATATTCCTGAAATTATTACCTTGGCGGTCCTTTCCATAAGTTTGTCACCTAGTGCCATACAATCTTTTCTAAGGATGTCCCATCTGCCATTGAATTTGTCATTACTATGAACATGGACTATGACCACTGGATCATCACCAGTCCCTCAGAACAATCAGCACTAGAGAGGCTACTCATCGAGCCGGTAGGTGAATCAGCAAGCCCTAGTAATGCTAGATCTGAACTGATGTCCCCAGCACAAACTGGCAAACATATTGTCCAGAACTAGCCTCCCTAAACCTATTACCCCTACTTATTTAACAGTCGGCTAGAAATTTATCTTCATTTATACAATTCCCATGATTTGTATTTAGTTAAATTATTCCTGGTTTATGTTTTCTTATCTCACTCATATATCTACACGTATCTCTCACTTATATATCTAAAAAAGGTTTTATCACCTTTTTTTGTTAACCCAGCTGGGGATGTCGTGTGCTGTAGACACCTCCTCTGTCCCATCTCCAACCTCACCAGTTGCTTTCTTAGATCTATATTGGATTCCCAGTAGGTTACTTGCTCCCGCTTATCACAAAAATACAGCCCCTGGGGCACTTGCTTCAGGAGTGCATACATGTGGCAAGATGTGGCAGTGGCATTTCCCAACACGGTATTTTAGATGTTAAAAAACAATTTAGATAAAAAGTGCAAGTATACAATTTCTAGTTTGCCCTCCTTCCTGTCTTTCAACTCCTTCCCTTTTTTATTTCCAAATACATTTTTTTTATTTTCTCAATTCTTTCAGGTAAAGTTGCGAAAGAAAATAATGTTATTCAAAATGTACAAAATATAACATTTTTATTATTTGCAAATTATTTATGCATTTCAAAGATGTCCCAGAAGTGATAGATTCAGATATTTGAAATCATAAGGTCCTTTGAGCTATGCAACAGCAATGTTCTTTCCCAATAATTGTCCATTTTGCTAAAATACACCCCCCTCAACCCCCAATCTTTCCTGTGTTTCTATGTGAGCCGCTTGGCCCTTCATGATTTAGGTGGGCAGGTGGTACAGTGGACCAGGTGGTTCTTCCCAAGAGAAGACGCAAAGCATGTGACAAGACAGCAAATGATCAGCTAAATATTACATACTTTCCGAACTGCGGCTTTAACCTCATGATTTCTCAGACTATAAATCAAAGGATTTAACATGGGAGTGACTATACCGTAAAAGACTGATATGTATTTATTTTTTGTTGAAAGATGTTTTTTTGGCCCCAAGTACATGGACATACTGGTCCCATAAAAAATCAATACTACAGTCAGGTGGGAACCACATGTAGAAAATGCCTTAGTCCTTCCATCCACAGAATGGATTTTCAATATGGACGCTATGATACACGTGTAGGAAACTAAAATAAAAGCAAACGGGACTAAAAGTGTGAAGAAACTTGCGAAAATGATTTTGGCTTCCTCAACGGAAATGTCTCCACAAAACAGTTTAATTAAAGCTATAACTTCACAAACAAAATGATCGATTTGGTTTCCTTTGCAGATCGGATGTAGGCTTGATACTGTAGAAAGGACAGAACAAACAAAGTTCCCCAGCCATACAATGACGGACATATTCTTACATATCCTCCAGCTCATAATAACCATATAACGCAAGGGGAAGCAGATCGCTACGAAACGATCGTACGCCATCACCGCCAGCAGGATACATTCCGTTTGTCCCAGGAATAGACTTATATTCATTTGTGAGATGCACCCAATGTATGATATTCTTCCTCTTGTTGTAGAAATCAGGTCAAGTAACAGTTTGGGGACAGTGTTTGTTGAATAGAATAAATCCAGAAAGGATAACTGGCAGAGAAAATAGTACATAGGCGTGTGCATACGAGGATTGGCTATAACTGCGCATATTAACAAAATATTCCCAAAAACGGTCAGTAAATACATGAACAAAAACAAAACAAAAAGAAGAATTCGAGTCCTCCGGTCCTGGGAAAGTCCAATTAAAATGAATTCTTTTATGACAGTTTGGTTCTCGTTCTCCATTTTCATGAATTATATTTGGGAACCCATCTCTGTAACAAGAAAACAGAACATTCTAATACCAACCAATTTCATTTCTGCAACTCACTGAGATGACAACCTAAGAAACGGCCTTAATAAAAGATCCAACCACAAGAAAGCATGGTTTGCTTAAGGGCCCTGTAATTTTTCTGTTACGGGCAAATACTGGCGCCATTTTCTAAAAAACAGTTTAAAATTTAGATCCATTATTTTAAAGAAAAATGTGAAATGTTATAAGGTTTCTGACAGTTGATGATGATAACCCAGAAGAGTTGAGAAAACAAGTTTTATGGAGCCCACACGGCATGGCTGGGTGCCAATACTAAATGAATTTATGATGAGAAGGGAACATGATAAAATAATTTATGTTGTGGGCATTATTGAGCTGATATCATTGTTACATCTGGAAAAGAGGATTCAGGCCATGATCTGGTCTTCATAAGACGTGTGTAAGACGCTCATCAGTTACCTCAGGCTGAGACTTTAGCTTCAAGCGAGAGCGAGACAGGATCTCATCTGAAGGTCTGTGAGTCTCTAAGTCCAACCAGAGCAGAAGTAGTAATAGAGCGGCGTATTAGACAAATCGTGAAACCCTAAGCAACAGTCAATACCACAAACCAATACGTTGACTTTGACGAGACAACTAAACACTGTGTGCACGGACTGGCACCACCGAGCTTCTACTCTGAGAAACGGGAAACCTGGAAACCAGGGACCCCACAAACATGACAGACATGGTGGGTTATATTGTGGATTAATGAACGTTGAGCTTCAGTTTGCAGAACAGGTCTCGCCAATTCTAGGAATAGACATGAGATGGATGTATAATTACCGAAGCTTTTCTGATGGAGTCTCCTTATATTTTTATACAGCAGACAGGAAGCTGGAGTTAATGGAGTTACATGAGATTTTATATTTTTTAGCCCGAAATCTGAAGATTGTGTATGAAATAGAACAAAATAAAGGAAATAAATTCATAAATAAAGCCTGAAAAAGCACGCTAGCCAGCAAGCACAGAAACATGGTATTTTTTTAGTGAAAACACTATTGTTATTTTTAAATAAACTAATATTAAATAATGAATCATATGTTTTATATATTTAGATTTTTTATACAATTTTTAAAACTAAGATATTTTCAAACGTGTTGAAAAGCTTCATACATTATTATATCATGCAAAGACAATTCATAAACTTAAAATCTTTTTCTAGAAAAAAAAAAAAAAAGTGGAATCTACAGTCATAAAACAGATAGAAATGTTTTGCTTATTTCTAAATAAATTAAATTATATTATATAATAATATAATTTTATAAAATATTCTGATTATGTTTTTATGTATTTTGATTCTAATGCAATGTTTAAAACTAAGATATCCCCAACGTGTCAAAAATTCAACTAATTAACTAATTATGTTTTTGCTGGAATTTATTTTTATTTTTACATATTCAAGGCAGAGTGGAATCTACAGCAGAGGGACGTGGAATATTCAGGGGAATTTAAAGCTGATAAGATTTACCGGGAACATAATACAATTACTGAAATATATATTATAACGTTATAATTGAATTATAGCCTAAAAGTGTTTTTTTCGCCACAATAAAATTTTTTCATAATCCTCCCATTTCTGAGTCTATATCTACATCATGTGTCTTACCTGAACTAGACAGCTTCAATTCAATAATATTTCAATAAATATGGCATTTGTTTGTAAAATGTATGATTTTGATACCGCATCTTTTTTGATGAGTCAAATATAAAAAAATATAAAATAGAATAATTGCAAATAACAAAAGTGATATAAATTATAATGACTGTGACCTTTGAATTCATCCTTCGCTTCAGGCTCTTGCGAGGTTATCTGGCAAAGATCAGCCCCTTATAAGAGCTTCTTGTTTGATGAGATAACCTCTGAGAATAACCCCAGAACCAGCCCCGCAGAGAGGCTTCAGTCTCACAGAGATTGTTACTAACCCCCTCACTGAATTACTCAATTGATTGCTTCATGTTTCAAGTAGACTTTTGGATTAGTACAAATTGGAAATTTACCAAAAGTTGCATACTTTGTCAATTCCTACAAATTGGAGAATTGGGGGAGAGGGTGTGCCCCGGAGCTCCACCATCTTGCCCGAGGATAGCCTCCTTTAAACTTCCACAAAAATGGCAGAACTTCTGGTGACATCCTCTCCCCCAATTGGAGGATGTCACAGGAAGGTCCACCATTTTCGCAGAAGTTTACCGGGAGGTCACATCCACGGAGATTTGGATGAAAAAAAGAAGACGGAAGCGAGAAGAACAAAAACATGAAGAGACATTGAAGCGGAAGCGGTCGATGTACAAGATAGTCAGACATTCAGAGAGAGTGAGAATAAGAGTGTGAGAGAACGAGTGAGAGAGTGAATGTGAGCACTAGAAAGGGTCTTTCCCAAATTAGTGCCATATATGGAAGCATACAGTAATCTAAAACATCTTTGTATGCTGAGCATTGACGTTACTCTTCCCTGGACTGCGGGGCCCAAACTCTGAAAAACAGCCCCAGACCATTATCTCTCCTCCGCTAAACGTTATAGTAGGCACTATGCATTCCGGTAGGTAGCGTTCTCCTGGCATCTGCTAAACCCATCTTGATCCATCAGACTTCCAGATAGTGAAGCGCGATTCATCACTTTAGAGAACACGTTTCTATCGCTCCACAGTCCAGATTTATATTGATCCTACCCTTCCTTTCCCAACATCCCAAACCTAAGCCCTCCACTGAACCTATACTCTCTACTATTTTAATGCTATATTCACCCTCCTCCCACAGTTTAGTTTAAAATCTCTTCCAACCCTCTAATCACCCCCCCCAGTACCGCAGCCCCCTCATCATTGAGGTGCAGTCCATCCCTACTATAGGGTCTGTAGCCGACAGCAAAGTCTGCCCAGTTCTCTAAAAACCCAAATCCCAAATCACTTTCATTGGCCATACATTCATCTCCCTAAGCTCTCACTGCCTCCTTAGTGTAGCATGTGGTACAGGTAATATTCCTGAAAATATTACCTTGGAGGTCCTTTCCATAAGTTTGTCATCTAGTGCCATCAAAAATTTAAAGGACGCCCCACCTGTCCTTGACTTTGTCATTACTTCCAACATGGACTGTGACCACTGAATCATCACCATCCCCTCCCAACAATCTGTCCACCCAGTCCACAGCATCCCGGGAGACAGCATACTGTTTGGCATGTTGGGTCTTGGCAGAAGATTACCCTAATCTATTTGAGTCCTCTACCACCACAACCTGTTTAGCCTTCCTATTCTTTTCTTCCCAATCTGCACTAGGGAGGCTACTCACCGGGCCGGTAGGTCAATCTGGCGGCACCAGTAATGCCAGATCTGGACTTATCTCCCCAGCATCCTCACACAAAGTGGCAAACATATTGTCCAGAGCCAGCCTCCCTAAACCTATTACCCCTACTTCCCATCTTGCAACTTACCCAGTTCTGTGCTCTACAAACCTCTTCTGTCCCATCTCCCCCCCCTACCAACACTCATCCCAGCCAATGCCTGCTCAGTCAGGAGTAAGATCCTCTCATGTTGATGAAACTTTTTGTTGCCAGTTTCTCTCTTAGATCCACTATATTGGATTCCAAGTAGGCTACTTGCAATACAGCCCCTGGGGCACTTGCTCCTGGAGCGCATACATGTGGCAAGATCGGTCCTGAGTGGTATTTCCCAACATGGTATTTTAGACAAAAAATTTAGATTAAAAAAAGTGCACGTGTACAGTTTGCGTTTTCCCCCACCTTCCTGTCTTTCAACTTCTTCCTTTTTTGTATTCACAAAACTTTACTCTCCTCACTACTTTAACAAACACAGTGTAGAAGAGCAGTACAGTTCAGAAGAAAGCCCTCCTGGTAATTAACTGTTGTATAGTATTTTACAATTAAGTGACATGTCCACATACTTTTGGTCATATAATGTATATTCACTCTCACACATGTCATATCTCACTCCACCTCACATCTCAATCCTCATAATCTGATCTTCCCTACAAAGGGGGGAGAGGCTAGATAATGAGAAGGGGGAGAGAGGGTAGATAGTGAGAAGGGGGAGAGTAGATAGTGAGGAGGGGAGAGTAGATAGTGAGAAAGGAGGGGGTAGATAGTGAGAAGGGGGAGGAGAGGTAGATAGTGAGAAGGGGAGGAAAGGGGTAGATAGTGAGAAAGGGTGCTTAGGAAACAAAGGTGGCACAGGCAGTGTGTTTATGGGACAAAGATGGCACAGAGAGGCTGTTTGGGGGCAAAGTTGACTCATGCTGGGCTGTTTGGGGACAAAGATAGCAAGTCCTTGGTGTGTAATTTGGGTTCTGGTCAGGTTCTATGAGGGTAGTGTGAACGCCAGGGCTGGCTTTGGGTGTGCAACCTGTGATCTATGCCTGTAATTTAGGGGGTTTTATTTATACGTTTTTATGTGAATTCCAATTGATCTATACCTGCAAAGCTGGGTTTGTGTATTATTCTGTTGATCCATAGCTGCTTTGCTATGTTTCCATACATTATTTATGTATACCTGCAAATACAGGAGTTGTATGTCTTATTCAGTTGATCAATACCTGCAGTGCTGTTTCCATGTGTTGTTTATTTGATCTATTCCTTCAGTGTTGAGTTTACATGTGATTTCCAGTTGATCTATACATGCAATGCTGGGTTTGTTTATTCTGTTGATCTATACCTGCAATGCTATGTTTCCATACATTATTATTGTATACCTACAAATACAGGATTTCTATGTCTGATTCTGTTTATTTGATCTATACCTTCAGTGCTGAGTTCACATGTGAATTTTAATTGATCTATACATGCAAAGCTGGGTTTGTGTGTTATGCTGTTGATCTATACCTGCTATGCTATGTTTCCATACATTATGTATATTTGCAAATATAAGGTTTTTATGTCTTATTCGGTTGATCTGTACATGCAAGTGCTGTTTCATGTGTTGTTTATATGATCTATACCTGAATGGTAGGGTCAGAAGGAGGGAAGCATGGAGCATGGAGCGTAGGGTCCAATTTTTTCAATATATATATATATATATATATATATTGTCAGCAGGGTCTAATCTAAGTATGTATTGGCAGCAAGCAGGGTCTAATAATTTTATATTGGCAGCAGGGGCTAATATTAGTATATATTGGCAGCAGGGGCTAATATTAATATATATATCGGCAGCAGGGTCTAATATTAATATATATCGGCAGCAGGAGCTAATATTAAAGAATGAAAACTAACTGCAAGTTCGGCTGTTATTTTGAAATCTTATTTCAATCATGATCTTTACTTCAAAGAGATAAGTACACTCTTTGGTCCCTGTCCCCCATGTGCCCCCCCTCAATATGAAAGCTGTATACGCCACTGCAGTGGACCAGGTGGTTCTTCCCAAGAGAAGACGCAAAGCATGTGGCATAAAATCAAATGATCAGCTAAATATTACATACTTTCCGAACTGCAACTTTAACCTCATGATTTCTCAGACTATAAATCAATGGGTTTAACATGGGAGTCACAACACCGTATAAGACTGATACATATTTGTTTTTTGTTGAAAAAAATTTTTTTGGCCCCAGGTACAGAGACATACTGGTCCCATAAAAAATTAATACTACAGTCAGGTGGGAACCACATGTAGAAAATGCCTTAGTCCTTCCATCCACAGAATGGATTTTCAATATGGACGCTATGATACACGTGTAGGAAACTACAATTAAACCAAAAGGGACTAAAAGTGTGAAGAAACTTGCAAAAATGATTTTGGCTTCATCAACTGAAATATCTCCACAAAACAGTTTCATTAAAGCTATCATTTCACAAACAAAATGATCGATTTGGTTTCCTTTGCAGATCGGACGTAGGCTTGAAACTGTAGTAAGGATGGCACAAGCAAAGTTCCCCAGCCATACAATGACGGACATAGTCTTACATATCCTCCAGCTCATAATAACCATATAACGTAAGGGAAAGCAGATCGCTACGAAACGATCGTACGCCATCACCGCCAGCAGGATACATTCCGTTTGTCCTAGGAATAGACTTATATTCATTTGTGCGATACACCCAATGTATGATATTCTTCCTCCCATTGTAGAAATCAGATCTAGTAACATTTTGGGGACAGTACTTGTTGAATAGAATAAATCCAGAAAGGATAACTGGCAGAGAAAATAGTACATAGGCGTGTGTATACGAGGATTGGCTATAACTGCGCATATTAACAAAATATTCCCAAAAATGGTCAGTAAGTACATGAACAAAAACAAGACAAAAAGAAGAATTCGAGTCCTCCGGTCCCGAGAAAGTCCAATTAAAATAAATTCTTTTATGACAGTTTGGTTCTCGTTCTCCATTTTCATAAATTATATTTGGGAACCCATCTCTGTAACAAGAAAACAGAACATTCTAATACCAACCAATTTCATTTCTGCAATTCACTGAGATAACAACCTAAGAAACGGCCTTAATAAAAGATCCAACCACAAGAAAGCATGGCTTGCTGAAGGGCCCTGTAATTGTTCTTTATCAGTTATGGGCAAATACTGGCGCCATTTTCTAAAAAAGATAAAAATTTAGACCCATTAATTTAAGAAAAAATGTGAAACGTTATGAGGGTTCCGACAGATGATGATGATGACGATGATGATAACGCAGAAGAGTTGAGAAAACAAGTTCTATGGAGCCCACACGGCGTGGCTGGGTACCAATTCTAAATGAATTTATGATGAGAAGGGGTCGTGGTAAAATAATTTATGTTGTGGGCATTATTGAGCTGATATCATTGTTACATCTGGAAAAGAGGATTCAGGCCATGATCTGGTCTTCATAAGACGTGTGCAAGACACTCATCAGTTACCTCGGGCGGAGACTTTGGCTTCAAGCGAGAGCGAGACAGGATCTCATCTGAAGGTCTGTAAGTTCTACCAGAGCGAAAGGCTTAGTTGTTATAGAACGGCGTAGTAGGCATGCAGTGGAACCTTAAGCAAAAGTCAACACCACAAACCAATAACTTGACACGGACTGGCCGGATAAAATATCAGCACCACTGAGCTTCCACTGCGGGAGACGGGAAACCTAGAAACCAGGGACCCCAGGTTAGGAGCAGATATGTGAGGATCCCAGAAACACAACAGGCATGGTGGGTTATTTTGTGGTTCAATGAATGAGAAGGATGTGTAATTATGGAGGCTTTTCTGATGGAGTCTCCTTATATTTTTAGACAGCAGACAGGAGGCTGTTAATACCAATAGATCACACTCGGATAGAATATTGGGTAATGGATGGATAGACAATAAAGATATGCAGGCGTACTAACAGTAGGAATTAACAAATATACGTTAAAAATTCTTTAAAGTCTCCACATATGACCAAGAATAGGAAGAATTTATTTTTACATTTTTAGGATATTTCTCTTAACTCTTTTAAATCATAATATTTAGGAAATATAGAATTTCAAGAAAATGATCTGAAATTTCATATAATTTGCATAAGCATTTTGCAAGGATATCCAATCCATGTGATTTCAGACAAAAAAATATATATTTCACTCTTTCTTTATTAAATAAAAATACGAAGAAATTACTTTTTTAATTCAAAATGTATTTTTTTGTATTTTAGTTATTTTAGATATGTTAAAATAAGTTAAAATGTTATTAGTTTTTTTTTGTACTAAAACCATAAAAATGTTCTTGGCATTATTTTTGTATTTACATCCTGCAGAATTCTAATTTTTTTATTTACTTATTTTTTATTTATTTATTAACTTTTTTTTAATTTACTTATTTTCTTCTGCGCTACAAGAATATTACATGAGATTTTTTTTTTATATAGCTTGAAGTAGATTGTGTATGAAATAGAACAAAAATAAAGGAATCAAACAGTCTCCTGTTGCATATAGGTTCATAAATCAAGCCTGAAAAAGCACGTCAACAGCACGCTAGCCAACAAGCACAGAAACATATTTTTTCTTAGGAAAAACACTATTGTTATTTTTAAATAAATGAATATTAAATAATAAATCATATCTTTATATATATATTGATTTGAATACGATGTTTAAAACTAATATATTTTCAAACCTGTTAAAAATCTTTGCACGCAATTATATTATGGATAGACAATTAATTAACTAATTAAGTTTTTTTTATATTCAAAGGAATCTACAGTCTGATACAGATAGAAATGTTATGCTTACTTTTTACATAAGTTATAAGATATGATATCAATTATATTAAGTTATTTTTATATGTATTTTGATTCTAATGCGATGTTTACAACTAAGGTTTCCCCTACGAGTTAAAGTCAATTAATTAACAAATTATCTTTTTTTGCTGGAAAAGAAGAGTGGAATCTACAGTCGAGGGACGTGGGATATTCAGGGGATTTTAAAGCTGATAAGATTTACCAGGGATATAATACAATTTCTGTAATTGGTGAAATATATATTATAACGCTAAAAAGGAGTTATAACTAAAAAGTGTTATTTTTGTCTCAATAACACATTTTCATAATCCTCCCATTTACGTTTCTTTTCTAAGATCTTTGAGTGTGGATTTTTTTTGAAGCTCCCTTTGTCTACATCATGTATCTTACCTGACCTGGGAGGCACCGATACAATAATATTTCAATAAATATGGCATTTGTTTGTAAAATGTATGATTTTGATACCGCATCCTTTTTGATGAGTCAAATATAAAAAAATATAAAACAGAATAATTGCAAATAACAAAAGTGATATAAATTATAATAACTGTGACCTTTGAATTCATCCTTCGCTTCAGGCTCTTGCAAGGCTATCTGGCAAAGATCAGCCCCTTATAAGAGCTTCTTGTTTGATGAGATAACCTCTGAGAATAACCCCAGAACAGGCCCTGCGGAGAGGCTTCAGTCTCACAGAGATTGTTACTAACCCCCTCACTGAATTACTCAATTGATTGCTTCATGTTTAAAGTAGACTTTTGAATTTGGATTCCTATTTCATCAATTTGTACAAATTGGAGGATTGGGGGAGAGAGTGTGTCTGGATGCTCCGCCATTTTGCCCGGTGACTTCCTTTTCCCTATTTGGAGGAAGTCACAGAAGCTTTTGTGGAGGTTCACCGGGGGGTCATGTCTGGGGAGATGCGGACAAAGAAAGAAGAACACGAAGATGAAGAGGATGCCAGAGAACACGCGAAGTGGAAGCGGTGGTTGAGAGAAGATTACAGAGCATGAGAGAGACACTGAAAGTGTGAGAGAGCAAGTGAGAGCATGGAAGCCTACAGCAGTCATCAGAGACCCCCCCCCTGCAATGGCTGGTCTATAGACCAGCAATTTGAGTCCCAGCTGCCAGAGGCAGCTTCAGGGACAGGGGAGAGGGTGCCTTGGTCTCCCCGTGAGTGTGGAGACCAGCTCCAACACCCCCCTGCTGCCTGATCGCTCCCTGAGAGTGACAGTGCAGCGTTAACCCCTTCAATGCCACAATTGTGTATGACACATTCGTGGCATTGTAGGGGTTAACATTTGTCCCCACAAGCTTGTGGGGACTAAATATCAGTCAATGCTGTGCTCCAATGGAACATCAGCATTGAAAGGGTTAAAAAAAAAACAAATTAAAAAAAAAACAGCACTGACCTGAAAGTCCAGGGTGCTTCCAGGTCAAATGCTGTGAGTTTAGTAAGTGGGCTGATGATGATCGGATCACTCCTGACCAACTGTTAGTTTAAAAAAATCCTGGCTCCTAGCTTTTTTACCTGGCGCCTAGATTCACAACAAATTTGTCATGCCCTGGTATATGCCCACAGAGGACAATGCCCTCGTCCCAAACCTACAGACAGACCCAGAAATGTCATTGTGAAACTGTGTGACCTCACTACAGAAGACAATATCATGCGAACAGCCAGATATTCTCCCCCCAGTACCGCAGCCCCCTCATCATTGAGGTGCAGTCCATCCCTACTATAGGGTCTGTAGCCAACAGCAAAGTCTGCCCAGTTCTCTAAAAACCCAAATCCCTCCTTCCTACACCACGTTTCTGGCCACACATTCATCTCCCTGAGCTCCCGCTGCCTCCCAAGTGCAACGCGTAGTACAGGTAATATTCCTGAAATTATTACCTTGGAGGTCCTTTCCTTAAGTTTGTCAACTAGTGCCATACAATCTTTTCTAAGGATGCCCCATCTGCCATTGAATTTGTCATTATTACGAACATGGACTATGACCACTGGATCATCACCAGTCCCTCAGAACAATCAGCACTAGAGAGGCTACTCACTGAGCCGGTAGGTGAATCAGCCAGCCCCAGTAATACTAGATCTGAACTGATGTCCCCAGCACAAACTGGCAAACATATTGTCCAGAACTAGCCTCCCTAAACCTAATACCCCTACTTATTTAACAGTCAGCTAGAACTTTATCTTCAGTTATACAATTCCCATGATTTGTATTTAGTTAAATTATTCCTGGTTTATGCTTTTTTGTCTCACTCATATAGCTACACTTATCTCTCACTTATATATCTAAAAAAGGTTTTATCACCTTTTTTTGTTAACCCAGCTGGGGATGTTGTAAGCTGTAGACACCTCTTCTGTCCCATCTCCAACCTCACCAGCACTGACCCCAGCCAGGCCACGCTCAGTAAGTAGTAGGCTCTTCTCCATATTTTCAATGTCTCTCTTAGATTTATATTGGATTCCAAGTAGGCAACACTGGGGGAAATTGAAAATATGGAGAAGAGCCTACTACTTATTGAGCGGGGCCTGGCTGGGGTCAGTGCTGGTGAGGTTGGAGATGGGACAGAGGAGGTGTGCTGTAGACACCTCCTCTGTCCCATCTCCAACCTCACCAGTTGCTTTCTTAGATCTATATTGGATTCCAAGTAGGCTACTTGCTCCCGCTTATCACAAAAATACAGCCCCTGGGGCACTTGCTTCAGGAGTGCATACATGTGGCAAGATGTGGCAGTGGCATTTCCCAACACGGTATTTTAGGTGTTAAAAAACAATTTAGATAAAAAGTGCAAGTATACAATTTATAGTTTGCCCTCCTTCCTGTCTTTCAACTCCTTCCCTTTTTTATTTCCAAATACATTTTTTTTATTTTCTCAATTCTTTCAGGTAAAGTTGCGAAAACAATATCTTGGTAAAAAGGTAAAGCATACAGTAGATTAACCCCTTAAGGACCAGGCTCATTTTTTCTTTTTGTACCCTGTGGGACCGAGGCTGTTTTAACACTTTTGTGGTGCTTGTGTTTTTATGTTTTTTTTGCTGTTTTTTGTAAGTTACAGGGCAATAAGTACAAGCAGCGTTTTATGATTTCCAAACCTTTCTTAACAAATCTGTTCAGTCTGCCTCCATCTCCTCTTTGGAATATCTTTGAAGCCGGTTTACTCAATTTAACCCATTCAAACCATATATTTTTGAAAACTAGACACCCCAGGGTATTTCAAATGCTGTTATTTTAACCCTTTCCATGCAACAATTATACAACCACACTTTGTCAAACTTTGTAATAGTAATTTTTTTAATTTTTTTTTCACACAAACTGTACTTTGTACTTTAGTTATAGATATACAGGTTTTGGTATATGTCACTGTCAAACAACACCCAAATTTGTGTTCAGGAACATCTCCTGAGTGCAGCGATACCCCACATGCATGGGTTTGTCGGGTTGTTTGAGATTTAAAATGCCACATTTGGGAAGTGCGCTTTTTTCTCCATTTTGGTCAGTCTGTACCTATGCCCTATCTTTGAGCTCGGCCATTCCAATTTACCCCATCAAGCCATTTTTTTTATATTAGACACCCCTTGGGTATTTGAAGTGCTTTTATTTTAACTCTTTCTATGTTGAGATTTTTGAGAAATTTTAGCACTTGCTCAAAATAATAAACTTTTTTTATGTTTTAATATAGTTTTTATATTTCTTACACATTTTGCTGGTACTGGATGGTTCCTCTGGTGACATAACTGCATAATAATTTTTTCCATTTTTTTTTTTATATTTTACTAATCACATTGTGATTAGAAAGCTGGGCTCCATTGACTTGCATGGTTGCATGCAGTACCTGTATTCAACCTGCAAGTGGAGCCAGAGTTCTCTAGAGGGTCTGGAGACCATCTAGCGAACTTTTTGAACTTGATTGTTTTTTTTACAGGGCGGCTGCCATCTTGCTGATGGTGAAGATCACCGGCAGTGGCGGCTATGACTGCTCTCCAGAGCGGTCACAGCCCGTCTTGAGGTAAGTGTTTGGTGTCCCTGAATGCCTCCTGCGACCAGCGACGCCATTTAAGTTTAGTAGGTGACCGTTGATCGCCTCCTAAACACTTTTAAAACGGGCGTCCGCCGCCATACAATGTATGGCCAATGTTGACGTCCCGGGGAGGGGCCAGACATGGCCACCGATGCCGATCTCGACATCGAGGCATTACAGCAACGCCATTTAAGCGAAGAAAGTGATCGTTGATCACTTTCTAAGCTTATTTAATTTAGTGACGGTTCAGGACCGTCAAAGGTCGTTAAGTAACCGTTTTTGCGTGACGGTCCTGAACCGCCAAAGGTCGCGAAGGGGTTAAAAGAAAATAATGTTATTCAAAATATACAAAATATAACATTTAATAACATTTTTTTATTATTTGCAAAGTGATAGATTCAGATATTTTAAATCATAAGGTCCTTTGAGCTGTGCAACAGCAATGTTCTTTCCCAATAATTGTCCATTTTACTAAATGAGTCCTTAAACATAATTGTGTGTGAGCCGCTTGGCCCTTCATGATTTAGGTGGGCAGGTGGTACAGTGGACCAGGTGGTTCTTCCCAAGAGAAGACGCAAAGCATGTGACATGACAGCAAATGATCAGCTAAATATTACATACTTTCCGAACGGCGACTTTAACCTCATGATTTCTCAGACTATAAATCAAAGGGTTTAACATGGGAGTGACTATACCGTAAAAGACTGATATGTATTTATTGTTTGTTGAAAGATGTTTTTTTGGCCCCAAGTACATGGACATACTGGTCCCATAAAAAATTAATACTACAGTCAGGTGGGAACCACATGTAGAAAATGCCTTAGTCCTTCCATCCACAGAATGGATTTTCAATATGGACGCTATGATACACGTGTAAGAAACTAAAATAAAACCAAACGGGACTAAAAGTGTGAAGAAACTTATGAAAATGATTTTGGCTTCATCAAACGAAGTGTCTCCACAAACCAGTTTCATGAAAGCTATAACTTCACAAACAAAATGATTGATTTGGTTTCCTTTGCAGATCGGACGTAGGCTTGACACTGTAGAAAGGATAGAACAAGCAAAGCTCCCCAGCCATACAATGATGGAGATATTTTTACATATCCTCCAGCTCATAATAACCATATAACGCAAGGGGAAGCAGATCGCTACGTAACGATCATACGCCATCACCGCCAGCAGGATACATTCCGTTTGTCCCAGGAATAGACTTATATTCATTTGTGTGATGCACCCAATGTATGATATTCTTCCTCTTGTTGTAGAAATCAGGTCAAGTAACAGTTTGGGGACAGTGTTTGTTGAATAGAATAAATCCAGAAAGGATAACTGGCAGAGAAAATAGTACATAGGCGTGTGCATACGAGAGTTGGCTATAACTGCGCATATTAACACAATATTCCCCAAAATGGTCAGTAAGTACATGAACAAAAATAAGACAAAAAGCAGGATTTGAGTCCTCCGGTCCTGAGAAAGTCCAATTAAAATAAATTCTTTTATGACAGTTCGGTTCTCGTTCTCCATTTTCATAAATTATATTCAGGAATACATCTCTGTAACAAGAAAACAGAACATTCTAATACCAACCAATTTCATTTCTGCAATTCACTGAGATAACAACCTAAGAACGGCCTTAAAAAAAGATCCAACCACAAGAAAGCATGGCTTGCTGAAGGGCCCTGTAATTGTTCTTTATCAGTTATGGGCAAATACTGGCGCCATTTTCTAAAAAAAGTTTAAAATTTAGATCCATTATTTTAAAGAAAAATGTGAAACATTATGAGGTTTCCGACAGATGATGATGACGCAGAAGAGTTGAGAAAACAAGTTCTATGGAGCCCACACATCATGGCTGGGTACCAATACTAAATGAATTTATGATGAGAAGGGGTCATGGTAAAATAATTTATGTTGTGGGCATTATTGAGCTGATATCATTGTTACATCTGGAAAAGAG
The DNA here is from genome assembly GCF_027358695.1 of Spea bombifrons. Classification (NCBI taxonomy): domain Eukaryota; kingdom Metazoa; phylum Chordata; class Amphibia; order Anura; family Pelobatidae; genus Spea; species Spea bombifrons. The sequence continues at coordinate 121,220,469 of NC_071089.1, read as the reverse complement.
GATTCAGGCCAAGACACTCATCAGTTACCTCAGGCTGAGACTTTAGCTTCAAGCGAGAGAGAGACTCACAGACCTTCAGATGAGATCCTAAGTTCAACCAGAGCCGAAGTAGTAATAGAGCGGCGTATTAGACAAATCGTGAAACCCTAAGCAACAGTCAATAGCACAAACCAATAGGTTGAGTTTGACAAGACAACTAAACACTGTGTGCACGGACTGGCACCACCGAGCTTCTACTCTGACAAACGGGAAACCTGGAAACCACAAACATGACAGACATGGTGGGTTATATTGTGGATTAATGAACGTTGAGCTTCAGTTTGCAGAACAGAACAGGTCTCGCCAATTCTAGGAATAGACATGAGAAGGATGTATAATTACCAAAGCTTTTCTGATGGAGTCTCCATCAGTAGACAGGAAGCTGGAGTTAATACCAAAAAATCACATAGAATATAATTATCATATCATAATAATGGGTAAGGAATGAATATCAAAAAAAAAAATTTCATTCATTTACTCCTGGGAGTTGGTTTTAGTAATTATGTTTTTGTTGCTTTACTACTACGGTGCCAGCACATGGAAAAAGGGGCCGCATGTTACACAGAGAAATGCAGTCATTTGATGTTGAATTTGGCAGGGAGCTTAAAAAATGTAAATTAAGACAAAAAAAATTTAATTTTCTTATTTTCTTCTGCTGTTCGCTACAAGAATATTACATGAGATTTTATATTTTTTACCCCGAAATCTGTAGATTGTGTATGAAATAGAACAAAAATAATGGAAATAAATTCATAAATAAAGCCTGAAAAAGCATGTCCAGCACGCTAGCCAGCAAGCACAGAAACATGGTATTTTTTAATGAAAACACTATTGTTATTTTTAAACAAATTATTATTAAATAATGAATCATGTTTTACATATTTTGATTTTTTTATACAATGTTTAAAACTAAGATGTTTTCAAACCTGTTGAAAAGCTTCATACATTATTATATCATGGAAAGACATTTCATTAACTTAATGTTTTTCCAGAAAAAAAAAAAATAAGAGTGGAATCTACAGTCATAAAACAGATAGAAATGTTTTGCTTATTTCTAAAAAAAAATTAATTAAACGATATAATAATATAATTTTATAAAATATGATAATAATTATGTTTTTATGTCTTTTGATTCTAATGCAATGTTTAAAACTAAGATATCCCCAACGTGTTGAAAATTCAACTAATTAATTAATTATGTTTTTGCTGGAATTTTTTATTTTTACATATTCAAGGCAGAGTGGAATCTACAGCAGAGGGACGTGAAATATTCAGGGGGATTTAAAGCTGATAAGATTTACCGGGAATATAATACAATTTCTGAAGTAGGTGAAATATATATTCTAACGTTATAATGGAATTATAGCCTAAAAGTGTTTTTTTGCCTCAATAAAACATTTTCATAATCCTCCCATTTCTGAGTCTATATCTACATCATGTGTCTTACCTGACCTGGAAGGCTTCAATTCAATAATATTTCAATAAACTTGGGATTTATTTGTAAAATGTATGATTTTGATACCGCATCTTTTTTGATGAGTCAAATATAAAAAAATATATAAAATAGAATAATTGCAAATAATAAAAGTGATATAAATTATAATGACTGTGACCTTTGAATTCATCCTTCGCTTCAGGCTCTTGCGAGGTTTTCTGGCAAAGATCAGCCCCTTATAAGAGCTTCTTGTTTGATGAGATAACCTCTGAGAATAACCCCAGAACAGGCCCCGCGGAGAGGCTTCAGTCTCACAGAGATTGTTACTAACCCCCTCACTGAATTACTCAATTTATTGCTTCATGTTTGAAGTAGACTTTTGGATTACTACAAATTGCAAATTTACCAAAAGTTGCATATTTTGTCAATTCCTACAAATTGGAGAATTGGGGGAGAGGGCAATGTTCCCTCTAATTTTTCTTAGGTGGTGTGCGCAGAAAATGTCTCTTGTGCAAAAATGTTCCCAGAGCCAAAATTTTGTGCGCACAATATGCTTCTGCAAATGTTACATTTAAATTGTTATTCTATATTTTTGGTACAGCTGGCTCATGGTTAATAACACTACATTATAGTGTGATAATGTAGTATTAGTTACACAACAGTATTACTTACTGTAATCTTTTTTTAAAGGTGAAATTCTCACTGCATAAGTAAATTATGAGCGAATCACGAGCGGAGGCTCCAGGCCGCATAAAGGATAAAAAAAAAATTGGGAAAAACTGTTGTCCACAGGGGCGTGCCTAGAGTATTTGGCACCTGGGGCGGATCTTGTACGTGTGACCCCCCCCACACACACACTTTAAAACTGCATAGCTTCTATCGTTAGGCAAACATTGACAGGGGTACAACATAACACCTATCACTATATACTGAGGCAGACATTGACGGTGTTACAGCATAACTGCTATCATTATACAGTGAGACAAACATTGACGGTGGCACAGCATAACTGCTATCATTATATACTGAGGCAAACATTGACGGTGGTACAGCATAACTGCTAACATTATATAGTGAGGCAAACATTGACAGTGGTACAGCATAACTGCTATCGCTATATACTGAGGCAAACATTGACGGTGTTACAGCATAACTGCTATCATTATATACTGAGGCAAACATTGACGGTGGTACAACATAACACCTATCACTATACATTGAGCCAGACATTGACAATAATGCAGCATAACCCCAATCACTATATACTAAGCCAAACATTGATGTGGTGTAGGCTTACCACTTTAGTGTCTGGTCTAGTATCTATCTATCTATCTATATATATATATCTATATAGGGATGCACCAAAATTAAAATTCTGGACCTGAAAATTTAGCATTCATTTGACTGAAACCGAAAATGACCCCCCCCCCCCACACACCTTTAAAAACAAAAATTAAAAAAACCACTTTGATTAAAAGTAAAACCAAAATTAGACAAAAAAATCTATAACAATATATATATATATATATTTATATATATATATATATATATATATATATATATATATATATATATATATATATATATATAAAATAAACAGCAATCACACTCCTATCATGCCCAGTGTCTAGCATGTACTGGTTGCTTGGGCATGATAGGAGTGGGATTTATATATAAATTAATATTGTTATCCAATTTTTCTGTCCAATTTTGGTGTGTTACTTACTTTTAATAAAGGTGTGGTTAACACACCAAAATTGAACAAAAAAAATATATAATTGCTACCAGCAATCTCACTCCTATCATGCCCAGGCAGCCAGTACATGCTGGAACCTGAGCATGATAGGAATATGATTACAGCCTCCCTATGCCATGCTATCCCCCCACACACTTACACATCCATGCTATCACACACACACACTCATTCACAAACATTCAGTTTAAACTACAACATAACACCCATCACTCTCACACACTTACTAATTCAATCTCACAGAGTGTTTTCCTACCTTTTCTCTGTCACTTTTCCTCCTCTTCGTTCTTCCTCTTCTGTGTCCTCTCCTTCCGGTGCAGTAAAGACGGTGGGTGTGGCTTCAGTGCTGTGCACCGGGATCTGACATCAAATCCCGACGCACAGCATCAGTTGCCGCACGCATCGCAAGGGAGCAGGATCGGAGGTCTGTAAGAACAGACCTCCCGCTCCCTTGATTGATTTTAAGCCGGTTGGAGGGAGATCCTTGATCTCCCCAACCGAGCTTGCTCCTCTAGCGGCAGACATTACTGTCCGTCTCTGGAGGGGTGCTGTGCACACAACCGGTAGTGGACCGCCCCCCCTTCGGTACGTTACTGGTTGTGCGCACAGTTTTTGTTTGTGTGCGCTCCCTCTGAAAGCTATGTGCGCACGCACAAGCGCACAGCTTAGAGGGAACACTGGGAGAGGGTGTGCCCGGGAGCTCCACCATCTTGCCCGAGGATAACCTCCTTTAAACTTCTGGTGACATCATCTCCCCCAATTGGAGGATGTCACAGGAAGGTCCACCATTTTCCCAGAAGTTTACCGGGAGGTCACGTCTACGGAGAGTTGGATGAAAAAAAGAAGACGGAAGAGAGAAGAAAAAAACATGAAGAGGATGTTAGAGAAGAGCTGTGAGACACTGAAGCGGAAGCGGTCGATGTACAAGATAGTCAGACATTCAGAGAGAGAGAGAGAATGAGAGTGTGAGAGAGCGAGTAAGAGAGTGAATGTGGGCACTGGAAAGGGTCTTTCCCAAATTAGTGCCATATATGGAAGCATACAGTAGTCTAAAACATCTTTGTATGCTGAGCATTGACATTACTCTTCCCTGGACTACGGGGCCCAAGCTCTGAAAAACAGCCCCAGACCATTATCTCTCCTCCGCTAAACGTTACAGTAGGCACTATGCATTCCGGTAGGTAGCGTTCTCCTGGCATCTGCTAAACCCATCTTGATCCTTCAAACAGATAGTGAAGCACGATTCATCACTTTAGAGAACACGTTTCTATCACTCCACAGTCCAGTGGTGGTGGCTTTACACTTCTCCACTTGGCATGGAAACCCATTTCATGAAGCTCCCGAAACACAATGATTGTGTTAATGTTGCTTCCAGAGGCAACTTGGAACTCCGTAGTGAATGATGCTAAAGAGGACAGGTGAATTTTGTGCTCTATGCACTTTGTTTGAGTGTGTGTGTGGTCTACTGCTCCGTGGTTAAGTTGTTGTTACTTCTAAATGCTTCCACCTTACAATAATACTACTGGGCAGATCTAGCAAGGCAGAAATTTCATGAACTGACAAAAGTGCCACGTTGAAAATCACTGAGCTCTTCAGTACAACCCATCCTATTGCCAATCTTTGTCTATGGAGATAGTAACATAGAATCTGACGACAGATAAGAACCATTCAGCCCTTCCTAATGTCTTCAAGTCTTCATGTTTATCTTCATGTTTGTCTTCGGGAAAAAAATCTTTGTATTTTCTTTGAATCTTTTCGGGTGAATATTCGTTGGCTTGGGAGGAACTTGGGACTTGGTAGCTGCCCTTCATTGGTTGATGCCAAATAAGCTCAATGTAGGTAAACTACTGGAACTACTCCCATCATTAGCAACATTCCCAACATCCCAAAGCTAAGCCCTCCACTGAACCTATACTATCTACCATTTTAATGCTATATTCACCCTCCTCCCAAACTTTAGTTTAAAATCTCTTCCAACCCTCTAATCATCCCCCCCAGTACCACAGCCCCCTCATCATTGAGGTGCAGTCCATCCCTACCATAGGGTCTGTAGCCGACAGCAAAGTCTGCCCAGTTCTCTAAAAACCCAAATCCCTCCTTTCTATACCACTTTCATTGGCCACACATTCATCTCCCTAAGCTCGCACTGCCTCCTTAGTGTAGCATGTGGTACAGGTAATATTCCTGAAAATATTACCCTGGAGGTCCTTTCCATAAATTTGTCATCTAGTGCCATAAAAAAAATTTAAAGGACGCCCCACCTGTCCTTGACTTTGTCATTACTTCCAACATGGACTGTGACCACTGAATCATCACTATCCCCTCCCAACAATCTGTCCACCCAGTCCACAGCATCCCGAGCACCCGGGAGACAGCATACTGTTTGGCATGTTGGGTCTTGGCAGAAGATTACCCTAATCTATTTGAGTCCTCTACCACCACAACCTGTTTAGCCTTCCTATTCTTTTCTTTCCAATCTGCACTAAGGAGGCTACTCACCGGGCCGGTAGGACAATCTGGCGGCACCAGTAATGCCAGATCTGGACTTATCTCCCCAGCATCCTCACACAAACTGGCAAACATATTATCCAGAGCCAGCCTCCCTAAACCTATTACCCCTACTTCCCATGTTGCAACTTACCCAGTTCTGTGCTTTACAAACCTCTTCTGTCCCATCTCCCCCCTACCAACACTCACCCCAGCAAATGCCTGCTCAGTAAGGAGTAAGATCCTCTCATCTTGATGAAACTTAGTGTTGCCAGTTTCTCTCTTAGATCCACTAGATTCCTGTCTTTCAACTCCTTCCTTTTTTTATTCACAAAACTTTACTCTCCTCACTACAAAAGCAAACACAGTGTACAGAGTTACAGCAGTGAAGTTCGGTAGAAAGCCTTTCTACTTACCAGTTTTGCACTTGTCAGGATCACCAAGATAGCAGAATAATGTTATTCAAAAGGTACAAAATATACAGTTTTTATTATTTGCTAATTATTTATGCATTTCAAAGATGTCCCAGAAGTGACAGATTCAGATATTTTGAATCATAAGGTCCTTTGAACTACGCAACAGCAATGTTCTTTCCCAGTAATTGTCCATTTTGTTAAAATACACCCCCTCAATCCCCAATCTTTCCTGAGTCATGTTTCTATTTGAGCCACTTGGCCCTTCATGATTTAGGTGGGCTAGTCTGATGGCAGCAATGCAGCAGGTGGTACAGTTGACCAGTGGCAGGGGGCCAGAGGCCAAGGCCCCCCTACATCATTCTGTGCACCCCGTGTTCCCCCCCAATTGAAACGCTGTACTTTCATTTTTTGCAGCCGAGGGAGCACTGATTGACACGGAGGAGAGATGGGTGTCAAACAGTCACTCAGCAGTATGTTTTAAGCAACCGCTCCGCGCTCCTCACTCTCCTCCGTGAGGCCTCTATCTTGGCTGCGGTGCCGGCATTTCATGCTGATCGCCAGAATATGATATCATATACCAGCACTCAGTAATGAAGCACCACGGCACAGGCCATGCGCTCTTACCACAGGACTTCTGCAATGTAAGTGAACTACAAAGGGGGGAGAGGGTAGATAATGAGAAGGGGGGAGAGGGTAGATAGTGAGGAGGGAGATAGTAGATAGTGAGAAGGGTAGATAGTGAGAAGGGAGGGGGGAGATAGTGAGAAGGGGGAGGAGAGGATAGATAGTGAGAAGAGGAGGAAAGGGGTAGATTGTGAGAAAGGGAGCATAGCGGGTAGATAGTTAGAAAAAAGGGGGAGAGGAAGCTATTGAGAAAGTGGGTAAGTAAGAATTTTGAAATAAAGTGTAAGAATGAATGAATGAATTAATATGTGGATGAATTGTGTGAATGGTTGAGAGTATGAATTAATGTGTGGATGATTTGATTGAATGTGTTGTGAGAATGCATTAATGAATATGTTTAAATCATTTGTGTGAATGAGTGAGAGAATAAAGGGTTGTGTGAATGAATTGTGCAAATGAAAGTGTGAATTAGTGAGTGACTGTAAAAGTGTTTGTGTGTATCATAGATGTATAATTGATTTGTTGAAAAGCCAAGCAAGGTGTTTGAGCCTTGGGGAATAAGATGCCACGGGCAGGGTGCTTAGGGAACGAAGGTGGCACAGGCAGTGTGTTTATGAGACAAAGATGGCACAAAGCGGCTGTTTGAGGACAAAGTTGACTCATGCTGGGCTGTTTGGGGACAAAGATAGCAAGTCCTTGGTGTGTAATTTGGGTTCTGGTCAGGTTCTATGAGGGTGGTGTGGACGCCTGGGCTGGCTTTGGGTGTGCAACCTGTGATCTATGCCTGTAATTTAGGGGGTTTTATTTATAGGTTTTTATGTGAATTCCAATTGATCTATACCTGCAAAGCTGGGTTTGTGTATTATTCTGTTGATCCATAGCTGCTATGCTATGTTTCCATACATTATTTATGTATACCTGCAAATACAGGAGTTGTATGTCTTATTCAGTTGATCAATACCTGCAGTGCTGTTTCCATGTGTTGTTTATTTGATCTATTCCTTCAGTGTTGAGTTTACATGTGGTTTCCAGTTGATCTATACATGCAATGCTGGGTTTGTTTATTCTGTTGATCTAGACCTGCAATGCTATGTTTCCATACGTTATTGTATACCTACAAATACAGGATTTCTATGTCTGATTCTGTTTATTTGATCTATACCTTCAGTGCTGAGTTCACATGTGAATTTTAATCTATACATGCAAAGCTGGGTTTGTGTGTTATGCTGTTGATCTATACCTGTTATGCTATGTTTCCATACATTATTTATGTATATTTGCAAATATAAGGTTTTTATGTCTTATTCAGTTGATCTGTACATGCAAGTGCTGTTTCATGTGTTGTTTATATGATCTATACCTGAATGGTAGGGTCAGAAGGAGGGAAGCATGGAGCCCAAAGAAAAGCTTGCGTAGGGTCCAATTTTTTTAAATATATATATATATATATATATATATATATATTGTCAGCAGGGTCTAATCTTAGTATGTATTGGTAGCAAGCAGGGTCTAATAATTTATATTGGCAGCAGGGGCTAATATTAGTATATATTGGCGGCAGGGGCTAATATTAATATATATATATCGGCAGCAGGAGCTAATATTAAAGAATGAAAACTAACTGCAAGTTCGGCTGTTGTTTTGAAATCTTTTTTCAATCATGATCTTTACTTCAAAGAGATAAGTACACTCTTTGTTCCCTGTCCCCATGTGCCCCCCCTCAATATGAAAGCTGTAGACACCACTGCAGTGGACCAGGTGGTTCTTCCCAAGAGAAGACGCAAAGCATGTGGCATAAAATCAAATGATCAGCTAAATATTAAATACTTTCCGAACTGCAACTTTAACCTCATGATTTCTCAGACTATAAATCAAAGGGTTTAACATGGGAGTGACTATACCGTAAAAGACTGATATGTATTTATTTTTTGTTGAAAAATGTTTTTTTGGCCCCAAGTACATGGACATACTGGTCCCATAAAAAATTAAAACTACAGTCAGGTGGGAACCACATGTAGAAAATGCCTTAGTCCTTCCATCCACAGAATGGATTTTCAATATGGACGCTATAATACACATGTAAGAAGCTAAAATAAAAGCAAAAGGGACTAAAAGTGTGAAGAAACTTATGAAAATGATTTTGGCTTCATCAAACGAAGTGTCTCCACAAACCAGTTTCATTAAAGCTATAACTTCACAAACAAAATGATTAATTTGGTTTCCTTTGCAGATGGGACGTAGGCTTGACACTGTAGGAAGGATAGAACAAGCAAAGCTCCCCAGCCATACCACAATTGTGATATTTTTGCATATCCTCCAGCTCATAATAACCATATAACGCAAGGGGAAGCAGATCGCTACGTAACGATCGTACGCCATCACCGCCAGCAGGATACATTCTGTTTCTCCTAGGAATAGACTTATATTCATTTGTGCGACACACCCAATGTATGATATTCTTCCTCTTTCTGAGGGTAACAGGTCTATTAACAGTTTGGGGACAGTGTTTGTTGAATAGAATAAATCCAAAAAGGATAACTGGCAGAGAAAATAGTACATAGGCGTGTGTATACGAGGGTTGGCTATAACTGCGCATATTAACACAATATTCCCAAAAATGGTCAGTAAATACATGAACGAAAACAAGACAAAAAGAAGAATTCGAGTCCTCCGGTCCCGAGAAAGTCCAATTAAAATAAATTCTTTTATGACAGTTTGGTTCTCGTTCTCCATTTTCATAAATTATATTTGGGAACCCATCTCTGTAACAAGAAAACAGAACATTCTAATACCAACCAATTTCATTTCTGCAATTCACTGAGATAACAACCTAAGAAACGGCCTTAATAAAAGATCCAAGCACAAGAAAGCATGGCTTGCTGAAGGACCCTGTAATTGTTCTTTTTCTGTTACGAGCAAATACTGGCGCCATTTTCTAAAAAACAGATTAAAATTTAGATTTAGAAAAATGTGAAATGTTATGAGGGTTCTGACAGATGATGATGATGACGATGATGATAACCCAGAAGAGTTGAGAAAACAAGTTCTATGGAGCCCACACGGCATGGCTGGGTACCAATACTAAATGAATTTATGATGAGAAGGGGTCATGGTAAAATAATTTATGTTGTGGGCATTATTGAGCTGATATTATTGTTACATCTGGAAAAGAGGATTCAGGCCATGATCTGGTCTTCATAAGACGTGTGTAAGTCTCTATATATATTTCATTAGAATGTGAGTCTAGGCCCAGTGCTTTCATATATCACGTCATAAATATATGTCATGTCATATTTAAACTACATCATATATCATAACATTCGGATATGTAGATGTTAGCAAAATCTTTATATCCGGAAACCACACAAATATGGGGTCTGGAAAACCACCCCACTCATATATAATCTATAGGAAACAGCTTTAGGAGCCATGAAAACCTAAAAGGCTTTATAAGTAAACAAAGATATTCAGGCTTACTAATAAGAATATTTACTCATAAATATATGTTAAAAATAAATGTTTTGTATAGAAAGAATTTATTTTTACATTTTAAAGTATTACTCTTCTAGCTCATAATATTTAGGAAAAATAATGTACATTTCACTCTTTTTTATTTACATTTTTTTTATTAAGTTTTCCTTGTAAATATGTCTTAATTTCTTTATTTTAATGATGTTCTCATGTTTCCTAATTCTTTTTTTTTTTAATGGTCTTTATATTTTATTGTTTAAATAAGTTAGAATGTGATAAGTTTACTTACTTATTTCTCTCCTTTAGTATTTGTACTGAAACCATAGAAATGTTCTTTGGGTTCTTTAGAAGTCTAGTGGGCGAGGGCTAAAAAATTGCATAACAAACATGCTATTTTTGCCAATTAATAAAAATGTCCAGTAAAATTTTTATCAGTATGCCTCATAGCATAAATAATGTCAATAGATTTTCCTATTATGATATCATTTTGGAAAGCCAACTAATTTACTCCTGGGAGTTGGGCTTAGTAATTATGGTTTTGCCGCTTTACTGAAAAAGCATGTCACGTTAACAGCACGCTAGCCCCAAGCACAAAAACACGGGATTTCCTAGGAAAAACACTATTGTTATTTTTAAATAAATTAATTTTAAATAACGAATCATGTCTTTATATATTTTGATTTTTATACAATGTTTAAAACTAAGATAATTCCAAACCTGTTGAAAAGCTTCACACACCATTATATAATGGAAAGACAATTCATTAACTAATTATCCTTTTTTTCTGAAGGAAAAAAAAAAAATTCAAGGGAGTGCGGAAGCTACAGCCAGAAAAGAGATAGAAATGTTATATTTAATGCTTATTTTTAAATAAATAATTATATTATATACTAAATTAAAATAAGTTTTATGTTTTTAAATATTTTGACTGCAATATATATATATAAGATATCCAACGAGTTGAAATGTAAAAAAAAAAAAATTTAATTATTGAAGGCAGAGTGGAATCTACAGTCGAGGGACGTGGGATATTCAGGGGATTTTTAGAGCTGATAAGATTTACCAGGAATATAATACAATTTCTGAAATAGATAAAATATATAAGAACGTTATAACTTAAAAGTGTTATTTTAGACTATTTTTTCTTCTTCCCAAGACCCCTGATTCTGGATGTTTAGCGGACCCTTTATCTACATCATGTATCTTACCTGACCTGGGAGGCACCGATACAACAATATTTCAATAAATATGGCATTTGTTTGTAAAATGTATGATTTTGATACCGCATCCTTTTTGATGAGTCAAATATAAAAAAATATAAAATAGAATAATTGCAAATAACAAAAGTGATATAAATTATAATGACTGTGACCTTTGAATTCATCCTTCGCTTCAGGCTCTTGCGAGGTTTTCTGGCAAAGATCAGCCCCTTATAAGAGCTTCTTGTTTGATGAGATAACCTCTGAGAATAACCCCAGAACCAGCCCCGTGGAGAGGCTTCAGTCTCACAGAGATTGTTACTAACCCCCTCACTGAATTACTCAATTTATTGCTTCATGTTTGAAGTAGACTTTTGGATTAGTACGAATTGCAAATTTACCAAAAGTTATCTTCTATTCTGAGTTTGCTCCATTCTCTTCTATATAGTTCTCTAGGACCTGTAGGCAATTGTTTTAGCAAGTTAGCATTAGTTTCTTGTACAGCTTTTAATACCAGTCCCACCTCTGGGTCCCTTTCTTGAGCCTCTCGCTTCTCTTCTGGTCCTATTATGGACCACCTTTTTAAAGCCACAGTCATGGGCTGATACAAAGCAGCAAGAAGAACCTTAGGATGGCATCTCAGGGAATCCTCTACTATCGTAGTAGTTTTACACATGGCCCTGATTCCAGGACCTGGGACCTCTTCCCATTACTCATCTTCTGGAGTAGAGGGTAGTCCAGGCCGACGTGAAAGTGCATCCGCTCCAATGTTTTTGGGGCCTGGCTTATACTTCAGTGTGAATTGGTAGTTGGATAGGGCTGCCAGCCATCGATGTCCTGTAGCATCCAGTTTTGCAGAAATTCAAGTTTATGCACAGGGTAATTGCGCTCACTATCCATCAAGCTGCTGCTGATATAAGCTACAGGTCTTAGCCCTGATGAAGGCTGATGAAGAACGGCTCCCAATCCTTCAAAACTGGCATCTACATGTAGAATATATGGTTTTTTCTGGATCTGCATAAGCTAAAACTGGTGCTTTGGTTAGTCTCTTCTTTAAAGTATTAAAAGCCTCTTCACAATCAGGTGTCCACTTCTCACCAAAAGGAATTTTAGGGTGGGCCATTCTTTCCTCTAATTTCCCTGTTGAGGTCTTTAATAAATAATGCAGTTCTCGGGCAACTCAAGAATATCCTTCAACAAATCTTCGATAGTACCACAGAAACCCAAGAAAGAACAAAGTTCCACCACATTATTTGGCCTTGGCCAGTTGACAACGGCCTCCACTTTGGCTGGATCGGTGGCCACCCCCTCAGCAGATACAATGTGACCCACATAGGTAACAGATGTCCTTGCAAATTTGCACTCAAGAGATAATTTTAAACCTTCTTTCTGTAGTCTATCCAGTACTTTCAACAATCTGGCCTCATGTTCTTTAGGAGTCTTTCCAAACACAATGAGGTCATCCAGATACACTAAGCACTCTTTAGGATTCATGTCTCCAATAGTCTTCTCCATAAGGCGCTGAAAGGTGGCAGGTGCCCCTGAGATACCTTGCGGCATTCTTTGGATACACTAAAGGACATCCAGTGGGATGAGCTCTTGGGAGGTGTATTACTGCTGGGCAATCCTCCTGCTTTAATCAGGCACCCCCAGTAACTAGTGCAGCCCCTTTATTTTCCATGATATCTACTATAGTGTCCACTATCTGAGCATATTCCAGTCCAGGAATCTGTCTAAGAGTAGCTATCAATTGCTTTGATTTTATTCCTTTATTTTTAGGAATTTCACACACAGCTACAGCTTCCCATGGGGTAATTTCCAAGTCCAAGGCCCGGTCATATACTTTTGAGGATGATGGCCAGGAAGGGGTGTTGGGGGTCCCAAAATTAACCCTAATCCTCTCAGCATTGCCTCCATCTGTAACACTTTTTACTTTGGGCCTGACATCCATCATGGTGTGTACACTCTGGCTGGCGCCTACAGGAGATCCTGGCCTCTGCATAGTGGAGAGTTAGGGGTTAATATGACCGTTTGGCAGTGCCTCCACCTAGTAATCACTCCAGGGAATTAGAGTGTAGTGTACTAGGACACATATATAACTCAAACACAAAGAATGTAAAGTTGTCAAACAGATGTACTCATGTATTAGTTTAGATAAGGAACCAAGAGCATTTCAATAATATCAACAGGTATACAGCAAACAAAATATAACTAAATCAAGCCCAGTCCAAATCACCCGCCTCCCCAAATAATTAGGAACCCAACCTTGTATATTTTGTGCACACAGATGTTGGGGTCCTTGATGGAGGTAATACTTCCCTTGAAATGGGTAGTGATGGTCTCAGTGCCTGTAACTAATTCTGGGTACCTTCCTCTGAAATCTGCCTGTGGTGCCGTCCGGCAGCTTTAGCTTCTTATTCCATAGATGTAGGCCTTCTGCTGTATACTAGATCCAGGAATCCAACTGGAACCACATGGCAAGCTCACTGCAGCACACCTGCCTTCAGACATCCGGCAGCCTGACACAGGAATCAATCAGCTCCTAATAGCAGAGACTTGTGGGACCCTCAGCAGCAGGGAAGGTGCAGAGATCTCTTGGGGTGCTTTAATGCAGAGACCAAGTCACCTCTCCTTTCACCCAGCTGCAGCCACATTCAGTCTTTCTCCACACACTCCCTCAGCAGCCTGGGGGAAGGGCTTCACCTCCTATTGGCCCCAAGTCATGCCCAGTGCTCCAGTGATCACTCTCTGCCCAGGAAGTCTGTATCTATGGTAACTGGAGGTATATAGATACCAGAGTTACACATGCAAAGCTGGGTTTGTGTGTTATGCTATTGATCTATACCTGCTATGCTATGTTTCCCTACATTATTTATGTATATCTGCATATATAAGGTTTTTATGTCTTATTCAGTTGATCTGTACATGCAAGTGCTGTTTCATGTGTTGGTCAGAGGGAGGGAAGCATGGAGCCCAAGGATATGCTTGTGTAGAGTCCAATTTTTTCAATATAAAATATATTGTCAGCAGGGTCTAATTATATATATATATAAATATATATATACATATATGTAACCAAAGAAAAATGGGCACTCACAGGTCTTTAAAGTGCATTAAACACTAGTGCATTAAAGTGTATTAAACACTAGTTTATTTCAATCAGCACGGCCAACGTTTCGGACCACCTCCGGTCCCTTCTCAAGACAAGTGCTGTGTGGCAAAGTGAAACAATTTATGCAGTGCAGTGATTAATGTGACTTACCCCACCTCTCAAACCATCATCATGTGGGAATAAACCAGTGGCTAAACATTTTTTGAGCGAGAAACATCACTTGAACGCTTTACGCTTTGTAGCCATTGACATGGTCCCCCCCTTGAGAAGAGGAGGTGACAGGGCCAAGTTATTGCTTCAACGCGAGACCTTTTGGATTAGGACTCTTAATACCCTCACACCAATGGGACTAAATGAACATGTTTCTTTTTCCTCATTTTTGGATACTCGATGAAATGGAGCATAATACTTTTTTATGGATTTATGCTTGCTGCATTTATGAAATCCTAATATGTTCTGTTTTTATTCTTTGCATGCATGCTATTTCTTTGCAGTCTGCAGAATTCTCTGCCTTTACCAAATTTTGTCTATTATAGATTCTTGTGGTATGGCACTATGTATTTTTTAAACGTACACATTTTCATTCCATATGCACTATTTAACTGTTTAACTGCTATTTCACTGAGAAGTTTCTCTTTTATTTATATCATTTCATATGACCAAGGGAACTCAATGTATTGAACGGAACGGTTTTAGGTTCCGCTTGTTGCATGGGGGATGTTTTACTAGGTACACATTATGTTTAACTGGGGATATGCACATGCTGTTGTGGTGATTCCAGTCTTCATTCCCACATGATGATGGTTTGAGAGGTGGGGTAAGTCACATTAATCACTGCACTGCATAAATTGTTTCACTTTGCCACACAGCCAGTGGCGACTCTAGAAACAATATATAGGGGGGGCACACAAGATACCACAGTCAAACTGGGGGGGCATTAATAATTTCCACCATTAAATCATACCACTGAAAAAACACACACACATTATATATATATATATATATATATATATATATATATTGCCAAAAGTACTGTGCTATGGAATGATACTTTTGTTATTGGACAATACAATACTTGATCATTCAACATGGAAAGCCTGAAGCCACAATTTAGTACGACTAATCCTTGAAATCCTTTAAACACCACAATACCTTAACTTTTGCACTAAATGATTTAAGGGTCTAATATTAGATCCTGCTGCTGATATATATATATATATATATATATTAGCCCCTGCTGCCCAAATATATTAATATTAGCCCCAGTTGCCGATATATATATTAATATTAGTCCCTGCTGCCGATATATATATAAATATTAGACCCTGCTGCCGATAGCAGGTATAGATCAACACATTAACACACAAACCCAGCTTTGCATGTATAGATCAATTGAAATTCACTTGTGATCTCAGCACTGAAGGTATATATCAAATAAACAGAATCAGACATACAAATCCTGTATTTGCAGGTATACAATAATAATATATGAAACGTAGCATCGCAGGTATAGATGAAATAAATACATGGAAACAGCATTGCAGGTATTAATCAACTGAACAAGACATACAAACCCTGTATTTGCAGGTATACATAAATAATGTATGGAAACATAGCATAGCAGATATGGATCTACAAAATAACACAGAAACCCAGCTTTGCAGGTATAGATCAATTGGAATTCACATAAAAACACGGGATTGATGGTATATTTAAAACCCCCTAAATTACAGGCATAGATCACAGGTTGCACACCCAGATAACACACATACGATTTGCCATCTTTGTCCCATATACACCCTGCCTGTGCCATCTTGGTCCCCAAGGCTCAAACATCCTGCTAGTGCCATCTTTGCCCTTCCACAATTATACATCTATGATACGCACAATCACATTAACTCATGCTCTCCCTCATTCAGACAAATCATCCACATATTAACGCATGCTCTTCCTCATTCAGACAATTCATCCACATATTAACTCATGCTCTCCCTCATTCAGACAATTCATCCACATATTAACTCATGCTCTCCCTCATTCAGACAATTCATCCATTTTAAGAAACTACACCCCTTGGAGCTTCAAATGAGGGGCTACATGTATTTCTAGGACAAAAGTTGAGTGCACAAATAATGATGGAATATGTCGCTTTGGCTAGAAAATATGTTTTTTCTATCCATAGTGACATGTTCATTTGTGTCTAGCGCACTCCAGGTTTGTACTAGAAACACATGCAGCCCCTCATTTGATGTGCCAAGGGGTGTAGTTTTTGCAAATGTGTACTTTTTGTGCCATAATTTAACTTTCTACGTGAGCAGTAATGCCACGTCAAGGCTTCAACCCTAATTACTGACCATTCACACGCCTTTCATATGTCCATTCACTCGCAGAAGCACACACCATACTTTAAATACATTCACTCACAGACGCACACACCATTCTTTCCCCTTAGAATCCCAAAGAAATGATGGTAAAGGGAGAAAAAAAATCACTTTTACAGCAAAAATAAGTTTTGCAGTAAAAATGCAAGGCGCTCCAGGGATGATATGGTTACTCACGTACCGCACAGGCTAAATGGCTGATTTTAATAATATCTGCAGTTCATCAGGATTTCAAAAATTGCCTCCCTCTGCCGTTGGCTAAATTTAACCCCATGATCAAAGGGATCATGGGATTAAAAATTAGTATCGGCCATTTTTAAAAAGGGAATGTGACTTTTTATAGCTATATGATAGCTGTGGTAACATTGGCTACCACAGTGATCATTTAGCTAGAATACTTAAACTTTTTTTTTTTTTAAAGTTAAACTACTTTGTTTAAATAATTTAATTTGGGGGTCTCTAGGCAATTTTGATCTTTTTTATCTGCCTTTAGAGACCCCCAAATCATTTTTTTTTACATTTTTATTTTTTTAACTTAATATTTTTTATTATATTTTTACAATCTATATACCGTTGGAAAGGCGAGGCGATTACCTTTCCAACGGTATATGTTGGGGGTATGTAGCTGCTTAGATGCCTGAGATACAGGCATCTAAGCAGCATGCCCCCATACCTCTTTAACTGACAATTGTCAGTTGTTAATAAAGTTGCGCGGTGACGTCATCGCGTCATTGCGCGAGACGTCACCGGGAAGATCGGGTGGCTCCGGTGATGCCCTTCAGTTTGAGGGGCAGATCGCCGGGGTAGGTGGTGATGGGGGTCCACAGACCTCCATCAAGGTAAGCTAGTGCTAGTGACGGCATGGTGCCGTCGTTAGCACCTGACTGGGACTGCTAGCGACGGCACCATGCCGTCGTTAGCAGTCAAGGGGTTACAAATTCGGCGGGGGGGCAACAGGGGGGGCAAGGAATAACCTAGGGGGGGCAATTGCCCCCCCTTGCCCCCCCTTAGCGACGCCACTGCACACAGCACTTGTCTTGAGAAAGGACCGGAGGTGGTACGAAACGTTGGCCGTGCTGATTGAAATAAACTAGTGTTTAATGCACTTTAAAGACCCGTGAGTGCCCATTTTTCTTTAAAGCCTGTGTATATTAACAATATTTCTGAGTGTGCAGCCGCTCCCTTTGGTTTGTGTATATATATATATATATATATATATATATATGTGTGTGTGTATATATATATATATATTGTCAGCAGGGTCTTATATTAATATGTATTGGCAGCAAGCAGGGTCTAATAATTTATATTGTCATTAGGGTCGAATATTAATATATATATTGGCAGCAGGGGCTAATATTAAAGAATGAAAACTAACTGCCAGTTCTGCTGTTATTTTGAAATCATATTTAAATCACAATCTTTACTTCAAAGAGATGAGTACACATATATGTGTATATGTAGCGTTTTATAATTGCCCCCCCCCACTTTGGTCCCTGTCCCCCATGTGCTCCCCCCAATATGAAAGCTGGAGACGCAAAGCATGTGACGTAAAATCAAATGATCAGCTAAATATTACATACTTTCCGAACTGCAACTTTAACCTCATGATTTCTCAGACTATAAATCAATGGGTTTAACATGGGAGTCACAACACCGTATAAGACTGATACATATTTGTTTTTTGTTGAAAAATGTTTTTTTGGCCCCAGGTACAGAGACATACTGGTCCCATAAAAAATTAAAACTACAGTCAGGTGGGAACCACATGTAGAAAATGCCTTAGTCCTTCCATCCACAGAATGGATTTTCAATATGGACGCTATGATACACGTGTAGGAAACTACAATTAAACCAAAAGGGACTAAAAGTGTGAAGAAACTTATGAAAATGATTTTGGCTTCATCAAACGAAGTGTCTCCACACACCAGTTTCATTAAAGCTATAACTTCACAAACAAAATGATCGATTTGGTTTCCTTTGCAGATGGGACGTAGGCTAGAAACTGTAGGAAGGATAGAACAAGCAAAGCTCCCCAGCCATACCACAATTGTGATATTTTTGCATATCCTCCAGCTCATAATAACCATATAACGCAAGGGGAAGCAGATCGCTATGTAACGATCGTACGCCATCACCGCCAGCAGGATACATTCTGTTTCTCCAAGGAATAGACTTATATTCATTTGTAAACTGCACCCAATGTATGATATTCTTCCTCCCATTGTAGAAATCAGATCTAGTAACAGTTTGGGGACAGTGCTTGTTGAATAGAATAAATCCAGAAAGGATAACTGGCAGAGAAAATAGTACATAGGCGTGTGTATACGAGGGTTGGCTATAACTGCGCATATTAACACAATATTCCCAAAAATGGTCAGTAAATACATGAACGAAAACAAGACAAAAAGAAGAATTCGTGTTCTCCGGTCCTGGGAAAGTCCAACTAAAATGAATTCTTTTATGACAGTTTGGTTCTCGTTCTCCATTTTCATAAATTATATTCAGGAATCCATCTCTGTAACAAGAAAACAGAACATTCTAATACCAACCAATTTCATTTCTGCAATTAACTGAGATAACAACCTAAGAAACGGCCTTAAAAAAAGATCCAAGCACAAGAAAGCATGACTTGCTGAAGGGCCCTGTAATTGTTCTTTATCAGTTATGGGCAAATACTGGCGCCATTTTCTAAAAAAAGTTTAAAATGTAAAAATTTAATTTTAAGGAAAAACGTGAAACGTTATGAGGGTTCCGACAGATGATGATGATGACGATGATGATAACGCAGAAGAGTTGAGAAAACAAGTTCTATGGAGCCCACACGGCATGGCTGGGTACCAATACTAAATGAATTTATGATGAGAAGGGGTCATGATAAAATAATTTATGTTGTGGGCATTATTGAGCTGATATCATTGTTACATCTGGAAAAGAGGATTCAGGCCATGATCTGGTCTTCATAAGACGTGTGTAAGACACGCATCAGTTACCTCGGGCTGAGACTTTAGCTTCAAGCGAGAGCGAGACAGGATCTCATCTGAAGGTCTGTAAGTCTCTAAGTCCAACCAGAGCCGAAGTAGTAATAGAGTGGCGTATTAGACAAATCGTGAAACCCTAAGCAACAGTCAATACCACAAACCAATACGTTGACTTTAACGAGACAACTAAACACTGTGTGCACGGACTGGCACCACCGAGCTTCTACTCTTAGAAACGGGAAACCTGGAAACCAGGGACCCCACAAACATGGTGGGTTATATTGTGGATTAATGAACGTTGAGCTTCAGTAAGTAGGGTTTCATGAGAACAGGTCTAGGAATAGACATGAGAATGAAGTATAATCCTGGAAGCTTTTCTGATGCCTTTTCTAATACCAAGACAACGCACTTGGATAGATAATGTTACTACAGTAAATATATTTCATTAGAATGTGAGTCTAGGCCTAGTGCTTTCATATATCACGTCATAAATATATGTCATGTCATATTTAAACTACATCATATATCATAACATTCGGATATGTAGATGTAGAGACCAAGTCACCCCCTCCCTTTCCCAGCTGCAGCCACCTTCAGCCTTTTTTCCACACAAATATGGGGTCTGTAAAACCACCCCAGTCATATATAATTTATAGAAATCAGCTTTAGGAGCAATGAAAACCAATGAAGAATTTATTTTTACATTCTAAAATATTACTCTTAACTCTTCTAACTCATAATATTTAGGAAGTCTTCCTTGTAATTTCAGCTAGAAATAATTCCTTTATTTTAATGATGTTCTCATGTTTCCTAATTCTTTTTTTTAAAATGGTCTCTATATTTTAGTTATTGTGAATTACTTACTTATTTCTCTCCTTTAGTATTTGTACTGAAGCCATAGAAATGTTCTTTGGGTTCTTTAGAAGTCTAGTGGGCGAGGGGTTAAAAATTGCATTTTAAACATGCTATTTTTGGCAATTAATAAAAATACCCAGTAAAATTTTTATCAGTATGCCTCATAGCATAAATAATGTTAATAGATTTTCCTATTATGATATCATTTTGGAAAGCCAACTAATTTACTCCTGGGAGTTGGGCTTAGTAATTATGGTTTTGTCGCTTTACTGAAAAAGCATGTCACGTTAACAGCACGCTAGCCCCAAGCACAAAAACACGGTATTTCCTAGGAAAAACACTATTGTTATTTTTAAATAAATTAATATTAAATAATGAATCATGTCTTTATATATTTTTGATTTTTATACAATGTTTAAAACTAAGATAATTCCAAGCCTGTTGAAAAGCTTCACACACCATTATATAATGGAAAGACAATTCATTAACTAATTATCCTTTTTTTCTGAAGGAAAAAAAAAATATTCAAGGGAGTGCGGAAGCTACAGCCAGAAAAGAGATAGAAATGTTATGCTTATTTTTAAATAAATTATTATATTATATACTAAATTAAAATAAGTTTTATGTTTTTACGTATTTTGACTGCAATATATATATGAGTTGAAATTTTTATTTATTTATTTTTTTTATTATTGAAGGCAGAGTGGAATCTACAGTCGAGGGACGTGGGATATTCAGGGGATTTTTAGAGCTGATAAGATTTACCAGGAATATAATACAATTTCTGAAATAGATAAAATATATAAGAACGTTATAACTTAAGTGTTATTTTAGACTATTTTTTCTTCTTCCTAAGACCCCTGATTCTGGATGTTTAGCGGACCCTTTGTCTACATCATGTATCTTACCTGTCCTGGGAGGCACCGATACAACAATATTTCAATAAATATGGCATTTGTTTGTAAAATGTATGATTTTGATACCGCATCCTTTTTTGATGAGTCAAATATAAAAAAATATAAAATAGAATAATTGCAAATAACAAAAGTGATATAAATTATAATAACTGTGACCTTTGAATTCATCCTTCGCTTCAGGCTCTTGCGAGGCTATCTGGCAAAAATCAGCCCCTTATAAGAGCTTCTTGTTTGATGAGATAACCTCTGAGAATAACCCCAGAACCAGCCCCGTGGAGAGGCTTCAGTCTCACAGAGATTGTTACTAACCCCCTCACTGAATTACTCAACTTATTTTTTATTGTTTCATGTAAAGTAGACTTGTGTATTCAGATTCATATTTCGTCAATTTGTACAAATTGGAAGATTGGGGGAGAGGAACTTTCATGATTTTCCCCGAAAATATTCTCCCATGAACTTCCGGAGACGTTCTCTTCCACAATTGGAGGAAGTCACAGGAAGCTCCACAAATTTTGAGACAGTTCATGGGAGGTCATGTCCTCGGAGATGCAGACGAAGAAAGAAGAGAGAAGAATAAAATCATGAAGAGGATGCTAGAGAGAAAACAGAGCTGCAGGACACAGAAGTGGAAGAGGTCTGTGCAGAAGGTTGGAAGACATTCAGAGAGTGTGAGAGAGAGAATATGAGACAGTGACAGTGTGAGAGAGTGAATGTGGACATCAGCCAACAAATTTTGTTTCCGAATTTAAAAAGTCCCCAATTTGGGTGAGCGACTGGCTACAGAACAAAATGTCAGCAAGAGAGTGAGGCTCTGGATCAGGACCCCCTCCAAAGCACTCTTTCCAGCATTTTCAGCCCACAGGCCGGTGTTAGACGTCAACATGGGATGCAGCATGCCCAAGGCACATAGAAAGCCAGACTAACTGTACCTGAGCTTTTGCAAGGAAAATGGCTCCTTCCGAGAGTCAGGCCCAAGAACACGCTGAATCCTCCGCTAAAGTGTGTGCTAGCTTGCACGAAACCGGACATTGAAGAAGTTAAGAAAGTGTCCTGTCAGTTAAAACAGATCTACAGAGAAGTATTAGGGAAGTTTTAGCGCACCTAAGGAAAGAAATTGGAGATATCGACACAAGAACAAACACTCTAGAATCAACTTCATCTGGCATACAGAAGGAAACTCGTAAAAAGGCGGGCGACATTGATTTAGGGCAGCAAGAAATGTCAGCACTACAATACACTAGAAAGATTTCCAAAGCTTTCCATCTTCACACTTCCCAAATGCCAAAGTAGCTCCACAGATGATACCCATTGCATATCAGAAGTATTTTCAGAAGTTATCAATAAGCTTCAAACCTTGAAAACTATTAATATATATATATTGGGTGAGCCATACTTTAATTAGCTATCCTAAAACTTTTTTACCCACTACAGAGTTACCTTTTTTCACACATTTACAACTGCTCCCTTCTGGTCTTCAGAGATCCTCTTCTGGTCTTTCTCAATGGACCAATTCCTCTACACACACTGAGTGACACTCACTTGATGTGGTTTTCTCCAGATCATGCTCTCTTTCAGATTTCTCCATCTCCCCCTTCCTTCTGTCTGACCGCCACCTTCTAACCTTTTCTCCAGACACAGCAGCCTCTTTTTATAACAACACACTTGCCTCATCTCTCCACAACATAGCTCCAGTTACTACGTTACCCCCGACAATTGAAACGCCAACCGTGGCAGACCAAAATCACATCTTTCTTCAGAAGTGCTGCTATTTCAGAAAATCCAAATCCAGTGAAGACTTTACTCGCTATAAATTCATGCTTCACACCTACAACTCTGCCCTCTCTCTTGCCACACAGCTCTAGTTCTCCACTCTCATATCCTCCCTTTCTTCCAACCCGCAATACCTTTTTTCTACCTTCAACTCCCTTCTCTGTCCCTCTACATCGACACCACAAACCTCTCTCACTGCCCAAGATCTTTCTACCCCACGTCAAAGACAAGATCGAAACCCCCTCCTATCCTACCCACCACCACTCTCTCCACTTATCCCATACTAACTGCCTTTTTTCATACAACTGAAGAAGAGATAGCCACTCTTCTTTCTTCCTCTCACCCAACAACCTGTCCGCTGGACACCATCCCATCCCACCTCACAAAGTCTCTATGTCCATCCCTTGGTCCATTCATCCCTCACATTTAGACTCTCACCAGATCCTGCTGCTTGCACCTAAAAAACATCTCTCGCATCCGCCCATTCCTCACCCAAGAATCCACAAAAACTCTGGTTCATTCACTTATCATTTCCCGTCTTGATTACTGCAACCCTCTTCTGGTTGGTATTCCACTGTCTCGACTCTCTCCTCTACAGTCTATCCTAAATGCCTCTGCTGGGCTGGGCTGCTGCTGTTTCTTCACTCTGTGAAACCCTCCACTGGCTCCCTATTACCTTTAGAATTAAATTTAAAATTCTAGTAATAACATATAAGGCCCTACATAACCCTGCTCCTCCATACACGTCTGCCCTTATAAGAAAATACTCTCTTACTTGATCCTTACGTTCTTCCCATGGGCTGAGGCTCTCCTCCTCACTTCCTCTTCCTTTTCCCATTTACAAGATTTCACGCGGGCTGCACCATATCTCTGGAATCTACTGTTTACCTCTGTGTTTACCTCCTTCATGGACAATGATTGGTTCAATCAGTTGGTCAAGGTAGCCACACCAAACAACTGATGATGGGAAATGGATAGAGAGCATTCCTGGACAAGAAAGCATTTTCTGGTGGACAAACCACCAACGATGTTGGTCAAGTAGACCACACATATGAATTAATTGTGTCTTAAAGTTGCACGCAAGGTATGGACAGTGTTAAAAATACCAACTTATCAAGAAATTTACTTGACGGTACTAGAGAGCTGATGCATATCCCATCCTCAAGGCCTCCCCGAACTATGCTTAATGTGATGGCCCCAGAGGTGTTGCCCAGCTATCCGAACTGATTGATCACTTAATTGTCAAAAGGTTCATACCATCTCACCCTAGAACGGACTATATTAGGTGTGTCTGATCACGGTAATGCTAATTTAATGTTGGCTTTTTGTTCCAAAAAAGCAATTTTTCATTGCTGGGTGTAGGAGGAAGCTTCCATTCTATAATTGTTCAGGGCCAATCTGTTTAATTTTTTAAGTGGATTGGCTGGAAACTACATTAAAAAAAGAAAACCCAAGCATTTTATTAATTATTTCTTAATGAGACAAAAATATATGATATGTAATATATAATACATTCAAATAAACAGCTGCAGTTATGGCATTATTGGAATTATTGCATGGACGACCATAAATTTTCCACATCGACCAATAGGACCGACAACTGGCAATCGGGGTTAGGGAGATTAGGTGAATGTTATTGGTTTCAGTTCGGGTTTAATGCGGAGAGGTTGGATACTGGTGAAACTTGAACCTAAAACATGTATTAATGTTACTGCTTCCCATGATTAGGTATGTTCTTTGTTTTTACGCAAAATGTTCCTCAATGCAACCTTCACGTCGTTGTTTCTCAAACTGTAAATCAGAGGGTTTAACATGGGTGTCACAACACTATAAATCACTGTGACGTATTTCTGTTTGCCGGAAACGTTCTTGGTGGGTCCCAGGTACACGGACATGCTAGTGCCGTAAAACATCAGGACAACAGTCAGATGGGAAGCGCACGTGGAAAAGGCTTTAGTCTTTCCGTCCGTGGGCTGCATCTTTAAAATCGATGTGATAACGCACGCGTAAGAAACTAAAATGAACGCGAAAGGAGCTAAGCTTGTAAGCAAACTTCCACAAAGGATCATTGTTTCGTGGAAGGAGGTGTCCCCGCACACTAGTTTTAGAAGCGAGATGCTCTCGCAAACGAAATTATTAACTTTGTTTCCTCCGCAGAACGTTAGCGGTTTTATAATTGTAGGAATATGAGTAGACAGGAAGCTCCCCAGCCATACAATAATGGTAATATTTTTACACATCCGCCAGCTCATAATGACCATATAGCGCAAGGGGAAGCATATGGCGACGTAGCGGTCATACGCCATCACCGCCAGCAGGATACATTCTGTTTCTCCTAAGAAGAGGCTTGTACTCATCTGCATCATGCACCCGATTAACGAAATCCTTCCTCTTACGGAAAAGATCATGTCACACAACATTTTGGGGATAGTGCAGGATGAATAGAATAAATCCAGAAAGGATAAGTTGCAGAGGAAATAGTACATAGGGGTGTGCATACGCGGGGTGACGATGACCGTACATATTAGGATAAGATTCCCAAAAATGGTCACTAAGTATATTATTAAAAACAAAACTGAAAGCAGAACCCGAGTCCTCGGCTCCTGGGAAAGTCCGATCAGAATAAATTCCGTAACCGATGTTTGATTCAGATACTGCATCCTCATCGTTTCCGTATGAAAATCGGTCTTTATAATAATAATGTTTATTTAAGGGACCCTCTCGGGTCATAATAATGCTGTTGTCTATAAACTCACAAATATTTGTACTGAAAAAAAGGCAGGAAATACAAACTGAAGTGTAGAACATTCCATAATAAAGAAAGGATCATGTATTATACAGATAGATATACTCAAAAATAACCAACAAAATAAGGGGTTCGTGACAACATGAAAGAAGAAGAGTCACCACGAGAAGAATAAGTCCACCTTGGGTGATAACGAGTCTTATCAAAGTAATTGCTAAAAAAAAAAAAAAACCCACACATAAAGTGATAAAATGGTCAAAGAATGTAGATCCATCTGATAGCATCTTTCCAACTAGACTGGCAATTCTGGTTCTGTTACATTAACACAGGTGGTGGAGAACCGGGGAAGGGGGACGTAGCTGTGTCAGAGCAGACTCATAGAGGGCTTTGACGATGTTTGT
This sequence comes from Spea bombifrons, assembly GCF_027358695.1. Taxonomy (NCBI): domain Eukaryota; kingdom Metazoa; phylum Chordata; class Amphibia; order Anura; family Pelobatidae; genus Spea; species Spea bombifrons. Next base: position 121,193,882 of record NC_071089.1, on the reverse strand, counting down.
ACTCCAAACTGGTTTGGTCCTTCAAACATTGGGAGGCCGGTTGAGGTCTTCACCATGTAGGGCAGCAAACGTATGAGGAATATAAGCCTACGAGCGGCACTGAAAGGCTGTAGAGATACCAGTGACTCCTCCAATTCACACCTCAGTGCACAACACGATCCAATTTGTATAGAACCTAAGAAACTAAAGTCCATGAAATTATTATGTTATATATGAAATTATATTATGAAAAGGAAAATCCAGCACGTGTAGAATAATCACAGAACAGAAGACTAGGCAATGTCACAAAAAGTGTCGGGTTCTTTGTGTCTCTTATCCCTTGAAAAGCTGGAAAGTCAACTTATGGCAGAAAATTTGATATTTTTGCCTTGAAAAAGCGGGTTAGAGATGCACGTTTAGGACATGCATGAACCTGGTCATTATGAACTTATGCCCAGTGAATTCCCAACTTAAAATTGCTCCCTGTGTGATGTGACATTTCAGGGATATTACCTTGTTTCACCTCAAAAGAAATAATGATCTGTTTTGGTATTTTAATGATCAACTAGCAGAGAAGTGCTTGAAAAAAACATTGCTGTTACAAAACAAAGCATCAGCTCATTAAACATTTATTTTATTTTTGGACAATAATTTTTTTTTTTTATAAAAATCCCGTATTTAAGCTGCAATTCAAATTTTCATAAACGCTCAATACATTTCTGCCCCAGGGACACTTTTCATCGACGTACCGTTTCATCTCAGAATCCGCTTCTGCTCATTTTTTTAATAGCTTAAATTGTGCAAGAATCCTTCGTATTATTATTTCGCAGTTGGAATATTTTCAATTTTTCAACCAAAAAAAAAATAAGTACATTAATAAAAAATGTGGCATTCTCATTAAATATATCTTTATTTTTATTGTTAGAACTTCTTCTTATATATTCATTTCATGAGGTTTAAAACCCAAAGAGATTAATCAGTGCAGTTACCAGGTCTCGAGGTGACATTCATTCTCGTTCTTATTTCTTATACTCTGTGGTGTTCACTAGGGTATTGGGAGCTTGAAGTATCACAGATAATGGTGAAAGTGTTTTGTGCTCTTCTAACCCACTGGACATCCTTTTTTATAAACTAATTTACCTGTAACAAGAACAAAGACAAGATGTCCTATGAGTGTAGATGAATAATGGGGATAGCTTATCTTGTCTTATTTTTAAAGCTACCAATACTACTAAAAAACAACAACAAAGAATGGCTGCAATATCCTTGATCAAAGTTGTATAATAAATACAGGACCACGGGACCTAAACCACACACAATATAGTGATATAATAAACTGCAAAACAACTCAACAATAAACAGCAATACATACCCCTATTGGGTCTATTCACTGAGAAAGTTAAGGGTTAACTCAACCCACCAGGCTCCCTAAGACTCGCAAAATATATTACAACAAAAATGTGAGTTATTAGTGAGTGCGAGGGCGTAAGACTTTATATTGAGTTTCAGGAGTGGGCATGCAAGTTTTATGTGAGCTTGCATGTTCTCACCAGGAATTCACAAAATGACAAGCTCCTTATAATACCATAGAAAATAAACATAAGTATTAGAAAAAGTTATTATAAAAATACTAAATTAACCAAGGGGTGCTGGCAATTGCACCCCCCTTTCCTTACCTCTTTTGCAGTGGAATTGGGGGTACAAAATAAACCTGGGGGGGGTGTTTTTATATACAGCTGTCTGTGTTCCCAGCACAGTGGATATATACACGACTGGCTGACAGGAAGGCGTGTATACTTAGTTTCAATAACATCATTTGCCAGCAATGTAAGTAATTTTTAGTGAATGCAGTCTATTTGGAATGGACGGAAACCAGATTGTAGCGGGTCAAGCAGAGAGTTTGTACAGGGAAAATTAGTTAATTGATTATAAGGTAATCATTCTAGCAGTTTGGATGCCAGGGGGAGAAGGGAAACTGGACGATAGTTTGATGGGGATGTGGGAACAAGGGAAGGTTTCTTTAGGATGGGAGAGATGGTAGCATGATGGAAATACACCAGAGGAAAGAGAGATTGAAGATATTGGTTAGGGTTGGAGTAAGAACACCAGAAAGGGATGATAGGAGGTGTGAGGCTACAGGGTTGAAGGGACAGGCGATGAGGTGAAAGGATGAGTGGACCTCTGACTGAAGCAGTTGAGGGTGTCTTCTGGTGAGGAAAAGGGTCGAGGTAACATATGAGTAATACAAAATACAAGATCAGGACGGCACACCAAAAAATAATAAAAGAAACATTTTTTACAACTTAATACCCTATCAAAATATGAAGGTGCAAAGAACCCAAACAGGTGCCCTGCCAAAAAAAGAAACTTCAACAAAAATCAAATAATCTTTTACTTAAGGATAATGGTCAAAAAGTATCTGATACAAAGCAAAACAAACATTTATACACCCAAATTTATCAACTATAGTACAGTAGACAGAAAAGGCCAAACCAGTGTGAGATCCCCCACGTTACACAATGGGGTGGCAGATCGTACTCCTGACAAAGGTGTTTAGCCATAACATTGGATCGGGCCGTGGGGGTCTTGAGGTAAGTACCCCCTCTGAAGGCAGGGCCTCTGGAAGTACCTTGGAGCCGGTTTAAGTAATGGTACTGGGTAAGTATAGTGAAAACTTTTGATCAGATATCAGATCAATGGTGTGAATATTAGAAGGGTGTTCCCAGGACTGCTCTTAAGGGCCGAATCCTTTCCAGTGTACAAGATACTCCAGAACCTCCCGGCGACGTCTGGAATTTAGCTGCTTTGCAACTTCGAATTCTCCATCACTCAGAATAAGAGGAGGTTGAGGTAAAGATGGGACGGTGTTAGATCTCCAAGAAGGGAAAGACGAAAGACTGGATGCAGTTTGAGATGGAGTAATTCAAGTATTACGGCTACAGAGGAAAACAGACACTGGGAGGCCTGATTGCCCAACAGGGCTGTGGACTTGCCACTGTAGGCCTAGTCAGGCTAAGCCAGGATAAATATAATATGTAAATAAGGGATGCAAAACAGTTGTAACATACACATGATGACAGCCTGTTTATTATATAAAATGTTGTTTATTTCGGTATCAAGGGAATCTGGACACACTCTATTTTTAGCTCAATTGAGCCCAGTTGTAAAATTACTTCATTTTATTTGACTGTCTAGACAAGTGATGGTCTTTAATTCAAAAATAACATTTGTTGTGCTGCATGCCTTAAACGTGTGGTGGTGAACAATTAGCACGTTACTTCCCTGTGTGTGTCCTGGGAGTAGAATCTCACTACTCCTGCCACAAGCACTTTTGTTAGAATTTAGCACTCATTCCTTTAAGTATTTTTGCTCCTAATTTCTCAGCGTCAATGTTTAGGGACATTGTTGGACCCTTCCAAGGACCCATTACATCCTAGCCGTTGTATGACTGATGTAGAACACTAGAAGTTTTTGTGAAAAATGATGTTTATTACATTTATTTACATCAAGTCACTCTTTGGATGCCTTTAAATATTTCACCGTTCCAGTTTCTTAGAAAACATCTTCCTGAGAGCTCGTTTAACCTCACCATTTCTTAGACTGTAAATAAGCGGGTTCAACACTGGCGTCACGATACCGTAAATAATGGAAACAAACTTCTGATTGGCTGATGAGTTATTTTTTGACCCCATATACATGGTTATACTTGTCCCGTAAAACATGAATACTACAGTCAGATGGGAGACGCAGGTGGAAAAGGCCTTACTCCTTCCAGACACAGACTGGATTTTTAATAAGGATCTGATAATACAGAGGTAGGATGCCCCAATAAAAGCGAAAGGAGACAAAATTGTGAACAAGCTTATAAAAAATATTGTTTTTTGGTAAAATGAAATGTCTCCGCATGCCAGCTTTAGGAGCGCTAAGATCTCACATGTGAAATGGTTAATTTTATTTTCTCCACAAAACGAAAAAGGGCGCGACATCATAGGAACCGTCGCCAACAGAAGACTCCCCAACCATAAGACAACCGTGATATTTTTACATATCCTCCAGCTCATAATAACCATATAACGCAAGGGCAAGCAGATCGCTACGTAGCGATCGTACGCCATCACCGCCAGCAGGATACATTCTGTTTCTCCTAAGAATAGACCCATTGACATTTGAATCATGCATCCCAAGAACGAAATTCTCCCTCCTCCGCCAGAAAACGTGTCCACCAACATTTTGGGGACGGTAGTCGACGAATAGAATAAATCTAGAAAAGATAAATTGCAGAGAAAATAGTACATAGGCGTGTGCATACCCCGGCTGACTAAAACCACGCATATCAAAATGATATTTCCGACGATGGTCAACGAATACGTTACTGAAAATAAAATGAAAAGTATAATCCGAGTCCCTTGGTTCTGAGAAAGTCCAGTTAAGATAAATTCTTTCACTAAAGTCTGGTTCCCATCCTCCATCTTCAATCCCAGATCTTTGCTGAAATAAATCATTAAATAGATTTTAAAAAAACAACAATATATTAAAAAGCAAATTTAGTCAATAACTATTTAAAAGTCTCTGAAAAATCTTTGGCACGTGAGACCTATTTACTAGAAAAACACCACCCATCAATATATGATAACCCAGATTATATTGTTGGGAAAATAGTTTAAATATTTGTTCAAATTTTTGTTTTTGCGAATCAATATTCTTAAAAAAAAAGCATAGAAAAGTAATTACCGTATTTGCTCGATTATAAGACGACCCTGATTATAAGACGACCCCCCAAAATCTGAATATTAACTTAGGAAAAAAAGAAAAAGCCTGAATATAAGACGACCCTAAAGGAAAAAAGTTTTACCAGTAAATGTTAATTCATGTAAACTATTTTTTTTAATAAAAGCTATGATTGAGAAAAATATTTTTTTTTTGTTTTTATTTCTTGTATTTTCCAACCTGTCCCCCAGTTACGCACATCTGCCCCCAGGCTTGCCACTCCAATATGGCACTGTGGCCCATGATATGCCTTTTAACCCTCTATATGCCACTGTGCCCCATGGTATGCCTTTTGACCCCCTATGTGCCACTCTGCCTCCAGAAATGCCTTATACCCCTATATCCCATTCTGGCATTTAGGGGGTTAAAATGCATAATATGGGGCAGAGTGGCATATAGGGAGGTATAAGGCATTCCAGGAGGCAGAGTGCACTATTAAATGCCCCCTTAACGCCACTCTGCCTCCTGAAATGCCTTATACCTCCCTATATGCCACTCTGCCCCATAATATGCCTTTTAACCCCCTAAGTGCCAGAGTGGCATATAGGGGTGTAAGGCATTCCAGAAATGACACACGCACACACACGCACACACACGCACACACACACGCACACGCACACGCACACGCACACGCACTTACTTACCGGTGCTTCCAATTTCCTGCTGTATTGCCGGGGCAGCGGGTTGACGTCTCATTCCGCGGCAGCCGGAAGGAGGTGGAGTTGGCAGCGGGGGTTTGTATGCGTCCGTCGCAAATACCTTCCCCGGCTGTCAGAGATCAGGAACTCTTGAACTCTGACAGTCGGGGAAGGTATTTGCGACGGACGCATACAAACCCCCGCTGCCAACTTCACCTCCGGAAGCACCGGTAAGTGGGGGGTGGGGGGGGGCGACGACAGGAGGATCCAGGTCCCCTGCAGCGGTGCGGGGGATCTGGATCTTAGTCTCCTAATCAGACCTCTATTTGAGGTCTGATTAGAAGACGACCCTGATTATAAGACGAGGGGTATTTTTCAGAGCATTTGCTCTGAAAAAAACCTCGTCTTATAATCGAGCAAATACGGTAATTAGTTTACTGGAGAGGGTGGTAGATAAGTGGAACAGCCTCCCTGCAGAGGCGGTAGAGAGTAATACAGTGAGGGTATTAAACATGCGCGGGATAGACATACGGCTCCTGAATCTAAGACGAGACCAACGACTGATTAAGGTTTGAGTCTTTACAGCAGGAGCAATGGCAGACTAGACGTTGAAGTCTGTGTTTCTATTTTATGTTTTAGAAAATGCATAATTATTTTTGCAGGAGGTTTTTGAAATCCATAAAACCTCTTTGAAATAACTTTACTCTTCCCCAAAAAAGACACCGGACACAAATATGTGGGCAAGGGCTCGGCCGCGGCTTTATTGAACGCATATTCACCGCCAGGCCAACCTGAGGACATTAACCACCCGCCAGCTGACGGCTGATTTACACCCAACGAATACACCAAGAGCTGCAACCCCAAATCATCAGCCCACACCGGCTCGGTCTCCCCATTTCCGCAGTTGCGGATACCTTATAGTCCTGTGAGGCGCTGGCAAGGTGACCACAAACAGCAGCCGTGGCTAAACAGAATATTACTCCGTGTTAATCACCAGAGAAAGTGAGGAATAAACCACTGCCAGCCGACGACCGAGTTATCACGTCAGGCAGATACACCCATCATATTCACCAAGAGCTTCACACCGGTTGTATCGGCCACCACTGCCCCGGAAATACCAATATTAGTCTTCTTAGCGATCCATTCCAGGCGGTGGGACGGAAAGTTCCAGATCCTCTCCCTGCCTGATCCTGGTGGAAAAGGAAGTAAGAAAGAGCCGCCTCTGTTTATATACCTGCTGGATACAGAGTTGTAAACATGACCAATGAATGAGAGCGACACAAAGCGTTCCTGCATAGGCCGGCAGTCATATCCCCTTCCCCATTGGTTCAGCGGGGCCCGGTATATCCAGAGTGGACAAAACATCTCTCGACTCCAACCATTAATGAACCTTCTACCTCTGTTTAACTGTTATTTACTAAAAAAAAAATTTTTGCAAGCCTCCAGATATTATAATATTATAATTCATTAATTTGTATTTTGATATTGATTAATATAGCGCCATCATATTGTGCCGTGCTGTACAACTGGCAAAAGAAAATAACACTGGCTGGGCATTTCAACAAATGACTCCTGCAAATGAAAATCAATCATTAAAATCTTTCTTCAAGTCGGTTTTAGGTAATTATTTAAAAAAAAAAAAAAAGTTTAAAAATTAAATAAAAAATATTAAAAAAAATAATAGCCCCATATAACACAGGCATTAAAAAGCTAGTAATAATTAGTAGTAATAATTTATTCAATATAATTAATGATATATTCATACATATATAAATATATAAAATAAATTATATAATAATAAAAACAAATACTGTGACTTTACGAGGGTCACATGTCTCTGGTCTCCCCTTTACCCTGTGTGTGTACAGCACCGCACAATATGATGGCGCTATATTAATCAATATTAAAATCAAAATAATTTCTTTTTTTTATTATTCCCATTGAGAAAAACTGTAGGCTTGCAAATATTTTTTTTATCAAATAACAGTTAAACTAAACAGATGTAGGAGTCCATTATTGGTCGAGAGTCTGGATATACTGTCATTTCAAAGAGGTTTTATGGATTTTTCACACGCAGAAAAAAAATAAGATTTACCAAAATTTAGCATAACATTTTTGATATTTTTACTCGAACTCTTATTTTTGATGTGTTTATTGCTTTTTAGGGTTATTCTTCCTGTCAGTAACTGAAAAGCAGATGATGTTTTCGAGAGTAATCTGTGAACGATCCACAAAGTCGGTCTGTGTTGCGGTTTTCTGTATTTATCTAAGTTTTGCCAAAATTCCGAGTAAAATGAAGTACAATTATCCTTATAATCTGTGAAATGATTAAATATGAATAAATATATAAAGATACCGATTCACAGCGCCATTGCAGCTCCTCGGTGTGTTCGGCTCTGCCGCCTCCGTTCTAGCGTCTCCTTTATAAACACAATTCCTGGCCTCCTGAGATGGAGAGGCTCTTCTACTAAATTTAACACTAAACGTACGACAGTTCCCCAACCCGTTTTATTTCATCATTTATTAAAAATTCACGATGAGAACAATAAATCATTTGATACAAGTTATTTGAGAATTTCTTAATTTAACAATTTTTATTCGAAATGTATATGGAAATCCTCTTTACACGCCATTTTCTTATAAATGTTAAAAATTGTTGCGACATCGCATTGTTAGTTAAAGTGTTACATGGGCCATGGGGGCCAGCATGGGCCAGAGTGGGCCCTGACTGGGATCCTGAGTATAGCTAGGCCTGCCGCCAATTTTGGTAGGTTGGAAGTGGGGTGAAAGGGTCGTGTCACGAGGCTGGGGGCCATTTTGTAGTCACCTTTTCCCGTGTTGTTTGTCCTCCCTCCCTGTTTGTTGTGTTGGGTTGGGGTATTTAAGCTGTCACAGCCGGGGCAGTAGCTTACTAGGCATCTAGATGGTGGGGGAGAGGGTTTGGTGGGGGGTCCCGGTCGGTGGTGCTGGGAGCCTCAGCTTTGGGCATCTTGTCCGTCCCTGTGAGGCGGTTCCACGTTAGGCTTTATGGGTTTTGTTAATTATTTATGTTTATTGATGTTATTTATTATATTTATGTGTTCAGTTTTGTAGTCTCTGCCCTGTTAACACAGCGCGATGTCGGGCCCAAGACCGCGCGGCAATGACTTGGTTAATAAATACAATTGGCTGCAGCCTTTTCAACCCAAGTGTCTGGTGTCTGTCCGTATTGGGTTAAGGTCCGGCCCGGAGATCGAGAGACTGTGACGGGTGTTTCTGGAGTCCAAGGGAGAGTCCTTGGCTTTCCTACCGCAGTCACACTTTGGCCTCTCTCTGGAGAGGAGTGCTGGCATAATGTGGATTTTTAAAACTTATAGCAGTCATTAAGGCTAATGGTGGTCATACCAAATAATGAGAATTTCCAATTTTTATGACATGTACTAACAAACATTTTTGTCTACTTTTATTAGCAAAAAAATGCATTTTTTTTAAAATATTTTGCCAAACAAATGTAATTTTCAGAAATGATTAAATGAAAGCAGATTGTGGTAGCGGGTGTTTGGATTCTATTGTATTTTCTGCTGGGAAAGCTTAATTGTTGTTTGCCGCAGAATCAGGCACTGACTGGTCATTGACAGACAGCTTTAAGAAGCTGTCTCAGTTTCTATAGCAACAACCTGTCACATGACAATTAAGCATTGTCAACAAAAATATATAACATAAAATATATAAACTGGGGATAATGGTTCTAATAACCATCTGACATCGTGTTGGTTTTGCATAGATTTGAGGAAATCTTTCCGAAATGGGTTCCACCTCAACTATTTGCCCTTTGACCTTTTCTATAATATACCCCAAAAAGGCAAAAAATAAATCACAGAATATACAAAGCCTTTGTGTTTACCGCTAGTATGGAGTGGTTAATGACCTTGGACGTGCCCATCGAGCTTAAGGTCGGCTGGTGGTTAGCGGAGGCAGCTGTCAGTATTGTTGGACGAGGGAGGAGGTGGTAACCGGAATTAGAAGGGGCCGGCAGACGATGGTAGTTATGCTGTGTTAGGCAAGTTATTATTACTTGGTATGTGTTTTGTTTATATTGCATTTATATTGTTTATATTTGTTATGTATTATTCACATACCTGGGAACTCTGTGGGTTTGACCTGGAGACTGCCGGGTGAGCGCTGCTCCTCCAGTTCAAGACCCGAATCCTCCGGGTCGCGGGAGCGGGGTCTTGACACGCCCCGCTCCCCGCCCATTTTTTCCTTTACATGGGGGTGTTCCCCCCGACGTCAGCGGGAATGCCCACTGATGCCAGTGGGACCGTCCACCGATGTCAGCGGGACCGCCCTCTGACATCAGTGTGCAGTCCTGGGTGCGTCCCGCAAGGGAAGGCTCCGGGTAGCCGGAGCCGAGACGTTCCCAGGTATGATTAATCATGTTGTTTTGGTTGTTTGATAAAGGTTGTACGTACTGTGGCCTGTTTTATATGCGAGAAGGTTGTGGTGTGTTCTCTAGCATGATGAAGGCCAACCTACAGGGTCTACTTCCAGCATTACCCGTTGGCTTTCCTGGGAACTACCTGGCGCCCTGTCCCCTGAGGCGCTGTACCTCTTTGGCCAACGAGTCAATGTACATTTCTGCTTTGCCTTTTTGGCAGCGATCATTCTTTGTAAAATGAATAAAATCACTTTTTATACAGAAAATGTTGTTGTACTTAAAATATTCACACGTTGTTTAAGGGATGTAGGATAAATAGAATTTGTGATTTTTACAGCACGTCTAAGCACAATAAACTAACTCTGTTATAATTATTATGATTAGAATTATTATTATTAATTTTGATACTTTTGGTTGCTGTTCTCCGAGGGTTAAGTTCTCTAGGTAATTAGCTATACAATGACGGTTATTGCGCTTGTGTTTAATTGTATATTGTCCTGAGGACGGCCCATTTATTCCCACACCTTGTTAGCAGTTTGGATGCTGCGGTATAATTCAGTGTCTGGGGGGAAACCATCTCAAAGTGACTTCTTTCTGACTCTGGTCCTGAAGGGCTTGTGATTTGGCATCATTTAATGTTTAGATTAAAACTGCAAAAATACAGATATTTCAGAGATTCTCCATTATTAATATATTGTGAATATGAATTAAATAGAATTAATATAATTTATATATTCATTTCTTTAATAATAAGAAGAAATACCACATGATTTTTTCATTAGGAAAAACTTACATTTTTACATTCATTTCTAAAATAAAATGAAATACGCTATCGTATTCATACATACATAGCAACATAACAAAAAAATTCAGTGTCAAAAATTATTTTAATATGGGGGGCTAACCTGGGGTTAGCCCCCCATATTACAAATTCTAACAAAAGATCATTCCATTTGTTAGATCTTTGTTAGATCAGGAAAGGTAACGTTATTTTCGTTAGATCTTCTCTACAATATGCAATATTAACAAACTTTTCAAGGGGGACTAACTCGTAGCCGGCCCCCCTCAACAAAAATGTCAGCAAACTGTTATTGATTATGATAGCTGATAGTTTTAGATCAGGTTTGATCAGACAATATTTTTGTTGGATCTAATTACTGAGATAATGCAATGTTCAGTTATGTTCAGTTATGCTGAACTATATATTTTGATGTCACAATAAAATTAATCACGGAGTGGAAAGACAAAATAAATCACTAAATATATCTGAATAGGTTTTTTAAAAGACCTCACTGCATAGAAAATGTCTGATATATAAACCTTGTGAGTTTCCAGTAGTTACAGCTTTCATCTGATGCGTTAAGCATGAATGTCTATTCACCATCATGTTTTGTTTTTACTCGGTTTAAGTAAATCTTATGCTTTCGGAGGCAAACCTTTGAAATATTGTTGCCCCAGAAGCTAAGGTTTTTTTTTGGGGGGGGGGATATGGCCAATAGTCCCACTCTACTTTAATAACATGAATGCAATGTATTTTGGAACGAGTTGGAAGCGGATAGTAATGTATGGCCTGATGGAGGTCCTGCTAACGGAATTCTAAGAAGTCTGGAGATAATAAATCGTTAAATAAATCAATAAATCAGAATCAAATTTAAAAAAAATACCAACTAGAATCAGCGCATGTATCTACCACCATAGTCCTTTCAATGACTTCTATCAGGAACACAAAGAATGTTTTTTTTTTTGTTTTTTTTTTCCCTTCCATACAAGATGGATAATATTTGCCTCCTGCTATGCGTCTCATCTTAGGTGGATGTACTGTAACTCCGGCTCAATTTTGGGGGCTTTTCCTACCGGTGTAACGAGTACAATGATGTTCACTGTAATGTATAATTGTAAGGGTTGTATGAGTGAATTATATATGAGTCAAGTGAGCATGTGGAGTCTGGAGAAGTATGATCGGGCGTTTCTGAAATGGGTAAGCCTATGGAGTAATAATAATAAATATGATAGGGAAAAGGGATGACTTGATCAAAATAACTACACTGAATGTACAAGGCCTTAACCTTCCATATAAAAGACACTCCCTATATGATTACATAACTAAAGAGCATATAGATGTGTGCTGTATCCAGGAAACGCATTTGAAAAGTAGCGATATATACAGATTAAATAATAAGAAATACACAGTAATAGAATAGTCATCTTTAGTTCAGAAAAAAAAACGGGGAGTTGCTATTTTGATATCTAATAATATTAAAACGGAGGTTATTTATAAACAAAAGGATTTAGCCGCTAGGTTTGTTTTTGTAGTATGTAAACTAGATGATAAAGTATTTTCTATATTAAATGTTTATGCTCCAAATAATAAACAGATACATTTCCTTAATACCACACTACAAAAAATACAGAAATATATCCAGGGAACATTTATATGTCTGGGCGATTTCAATTGTGTGTTAGATTATGAATGTGACAGTACAAGCACTCGAAAATTTAAAGGGTCTAATCAAATAAGGATGTCAAAAGCCTTTCAGGAAACGTTAGGAAAAAATGAATTGTATGATATATGGAGATCTATAAGACCTTTTGATAAAGACTACACCTATTTCTCGCAATCTCATAAGGTATTTACACGGACAGACCTGATCCTAACTAATGCTAAATCGTTAAAGGATTGCAAAAAAATATCGATAGGAAATGTTGCTTGGTCTGATCATGACCCTGTATGCCTTGAGATAAATAAAAAGTACAAACGAAATTTACAGCCTTGGAGACTTAATGAATACTCCCTATTGAATAAAGATGGTCTAGAATTTATTACACAGAAGACTGCCCAGTTTTTTCAGGAAAACCTCACTAATGACACTAGTTTAGGAAACGTATGGGCAGCATATAAATGTGTCATGAGAGGCTACCTGATCAAGAGAGATGTTCAGAATAGAGCGAAAAGAAACGAAAAATTATCCGACTTATATATCTCGCTTAATAACTTAAAAAGGAAAAGTGGAGAAAATCCTAATGAGCATGACATTTCGAACATGATCAAAATAAAAAAAGAGATTGAGGAACGCCTTTTAAATATAACAAACTGTAACCTAATTAAAATGAAACAAAAATTTTATTATTCTGGGAATAGAGCAGAAAAACTTCTTACCAACCAACTAAAAAAAAGAAAATTAAAAGCCAGAATTTATAAAATTAAGAAAGGCAATGACTATGTATTTAGCCCTGAAGATATTGGACGAGTTTTTGGAGAATTCTACTCTAATCTATATAATATTCCAGCTCAAAATCAAGAGAGGGAACAAATTAGAAAATATTTAATAGATTCAAAGTTACCAAAAATCTCAGAGGAATTAGCAGAACAAATGGATACCCCTTTCTCAGAGAATGAAGTTTGCAGAGCAATAAAAGCATTAAAAACACAAAAAGCCCCAGGCCCAGACGGGTACACAGCCCTGTTTTATAAGAAACTAGTAAAACAACTGTCACTCCATCTGACCAATATATTTAATGATATTCGGATAATGAAGACATTCCCAAATGGGATGCTAGAAGCAACTATCATCCCCATTCTTAAAACAGGGAAAGATGAGACCAACACATCAAATTATAGACCTATCTCCTTATTTAATATCGATACAAAAATATATTCAGCTATATTGGCCGAGAGATTAAAGTTGATATGCCCCCAGATAATACATCGAAATCATCGAAGGGAAGACAATCTAATGATAACGTAAGAAAAATTATTGATTTGGTAGAATTTGTCTCTTCTTACAAAGTACCATCATTGTTTCTGGCCCTGGACGCCGAGAAGGCTTTTGACAGGGTCAACTGGTTGTTCCTTGAAGAAACATTGTATGCTTATGGTTTTAAGAAGGGGTTTATTGATTCGATACTGTCATTGTATTCCAATCCTACCGCCAAGGTGATAGGACAAGGTTTTAGTTCTAACTGGATTAAAATATATAATGGCACCAGGCAGGGCTGTCCCTTATCACCCCTTCTATATATTCTTACCGTTGAACCCTTTGCGTCTAGGATCAGAAATAATAAAGAAATTAGAGGTTTGGTAATCGGAAATGTTGAAAATAAGATAAGTTTATATGCAGATGATATATTAATTTCTATGTACGACCCTGTAAATTCGCTAGGGAAATTGATGCAGGAAATTACAAATTTTAGTAAGCTATCTAATTACAAATTAAATACAAATAAAACCCAAGCAGTTATAGTGAACCTGGCGGAACAGATAAAAGTAAGATTAGAAAGAGAATATGATTTCATATGGGAGACTACAAAATTTGAATACTTAGGAATTATTATACCACTTAATATAACGCAAATTATAGATATTAATTACGGGAAACTCCGTGATCAATTAATGCGACAAATAGCAGATTGGAAAGGGCTGTTTATATCATGGATGGGCAGGATGAATGTAGTAAGATCATATATAATTCCAAAATGGTTTTATTTATTGCGAATGATTCCTATAAAACTTCCTTCCGTATGGATTCAAATGTTCCAAAAAAGCATTGAAAAATTCATATGGGTAGACAAAAAACCTAGAATATCCAAAAAAATTCTATATGCCAGTAAAACCAAAGGAGGACTAAACGTCCCATGCCTAGAAAGGTATGTTAAGGCCAGTATATTAACACATATAATGAAGTTACAGTATAAAAATAGTCATAAAGAGGATTGGTTCCTTGTGGAAGAAGAACTGACAGGAATGTCGAATCTAGAATGCCTACTGTGGAAACATCAAGAGCGCACAAAATTAATTATAAATACTTTACCTATCTCTTTAAAAAGTGCGATAGAGTTTTGGACCCTTTTCAAACATCGAGTAGGCTTGAATAATAAAATAATACCATCTGCACCTCTGGAATCTCTTCAAATTAATATTTGACAATTAAGTCTTCAAAACTGGGATAATTTTAGAAATAAGAGAATAAAAGATATATATACCTTAAATAAGATAAATTCCTTTGCTCGCCTGAAAGAAGATTTTAAGTTGGATAATTCTGAATTTTCCAATATATATAGAATAAGGCATCATTTAAAAACTAATTTATATGAGGGAGGAAAATCAAATATATGCCACAAAATAATAGATATGTTCTCTCTAGAAATAATTAATAGAGGTATGAGGAAGTGGTATTTATTATTAGAGGAAACAGAAAAATCAGTTGAAAATTGTGCGTTAAAATCTTGGCAACAGGATCTACACTCCCAATTGGAGCAGGAAAACTGGATAAAGAGCTTAGCGGAAGTTAGCCAATTTACACATTCTTTAAATATGACAGAACTCCACTATAAGATTATGTTAAGATGGTACATGACTCCTGAAAAATTGGCTAAATTTAAACATAACACCTCCGATATATGTTGGAGATGTGGACTGGAAAAAGGTACCTATGTGCATATCTGGTGGAGCTGCAATATATTACAACACAGTTGGACGGAACTATTTGAGATTATATCGGATACTTTGAATAGCTTTATTTATCCTACGCTCAATAAGGCTTTGCTACATATGAATTTGAGTAACATTCCTACCAATCAAAAAGCTTTGATTATTCAATGCCTACTGGCCATGAAAATAATTATAGCCAGACATTGGTTACAAAAAAGATCAATCAGTATAGATCATGTCATAAATCAAATTAATTATCAATGTGTGATGGAGCGAGGTTTCTATGAAGCGCAACAGAAACTATACAAATTCTATAAAGTGTGGAGACCTTGGCTGGCTAAACACCCCGATCTCTATTGAGGATATATGTATAAAGGGATAATATTTTATCTGTAAAGATACGCCCGAAGTGAGGAATGGAAGGGATGAATGGTATGATTGGATAGTATGAAAGTGGTAAAACCCTCTCTGTTTTTTATTTTTATTTTTTCTTATTTATATGTATTTACGATTTTCTATTATTATTTTTCTTTGGTTTTTTTTATTTGTTGTCTCATTGGGATGGTAGGCCAGAAGATATCTTATGAATAATCTGACCTACCTCCCTAAAATGTAACAAAGTTTGTAGTGGCAGTAAGAATACTAAGATAGACATATCTATATATGTGGATGTGGAAAAAAATAAAAAAATAAAAAATAAAAGAATGTTATCCTGTACTCTCAAATATCCCATTTTGTGGTTAGATATTAAAATAAAACAGAGAGAGACAGGTAATTAGATCAGATTTCTTATTTTTATTTAAAATATTAAATACAAACTTTAGTAAATGGAGGATCCTAAAAAATATCTTTATTGAAAGTCATTAAAAATAAAACCCCACCAGCATTTAAACATTTTACAATTTTTCTAAATAATTTGGCAATTAGTTCAATTTAGTTAAATGTCAACGCTGCAAAAATATTATAAAAAATGTTCTATCTAAACCTAAATTAAGGTATCGAAAATACTGAATTTTTGAAATGTGTTTTCTCTATAAACCTGACAGATTTCGGTGTATTTTACCATGTTCATGAATCATATGATTAATATTAATGTCTTTTCGTTTTTGTTATTATTTGTTTTAAGGTTTTCTTGATTTTTTTGTTGCGCAAACTGTAAATCAAAGGGTTTAACATTGGCGTGATGGCGACATAGAATATGGAAATATATTTTTCCTGACTTGATGAGTTCCGGGAAGAGGATCCGAAATACAGAGCCATCGCCGGACCGAAGCACAAAGCCACCACGATGATGTGCGACGTGCAAGTGGAAAATATTTTGACTTTTTGGACTGACCGAATTCTTAACACCGAGGAGACGATGCATGCGTAGGACACCAGGATCAACGTAAACGGAAAAAGGAGCGATATGAAACTCACAGAAAATAACACAAGGTCGGTTTGGCGGATGTCGTCACACGCCAGCTTCAGCACGGCTAGAACCTCACACATAAAGTGATTCACGATGTTGGGAAAACATAACCTGATTGGCATCGCAAGCGATGGGACAACAGATATAAAAAAGCTCAAAATCCATATAAAGACTGCGATCCTACAGCAAATTCTCATACTCATGAGTACCATGTAATGCAACGGGTGGCAAATGGCCACGTAGCGGTCGTAAGCCATCGCTGAAAGTAGTATGCACTCCATCGAGCCCAGAAAGAGACAGATGTGTAATTGTACAGCGCAAGCAGTGTAGGAAATTGTCCCCTGACTTGAGAAGAAGTCAACCAACATTCTGGGTAAAGCGTTGGTGGAGAAACACAAGTCCAGGAAGGCCACGTTACATAGAAAGAAATACATTGGCGTGTATAAATGTGTGAAGATAACGGTGAAAACGATAAGACAATTAGCAATAAGCGTTACGGAATAAATCACAAAAAACAGGATAAATAGGATAATATTGATCTTAAAGTCTTTTGAAAATCCCAGCAGAACAAGCTCACTGGTGATGGTCTGATTCCTGATTTCCATCTTGAAGTTTCTGAAAAATGAGACACACAATGAGATACAAACATTGGAAATATATATATATTTTCTTTACTTTTTAGGTCCTAAATGTGTTGCGATATCTTGGCTACTGGCAGACGGGGTGATGACCGACTACCCTGTCTGAAGAACTCTGGTTGCCATATAGTTTTGGGGTGCAAGGAAGAGAAGGATAAAGTTGATGAGTCAGCCCTGGCATGGTAAGTCAAACCAAGCCAGATGATGGTCTTGGCTCTTTAACCTGCACATGAGCAGAGTTGGACCTACCTGATAAAGGAAATGCAAAGTACAGTGTGGGAAATCACCATGTGCTAGGAGAGACCCTCACCATGTGCTAGGAGAGACCCTCACAACACATTCGATCCAAACAAGGTACATTTCTTCGCCACAAAGTGTCTTGTTTCGGGGCAAATCAAGCACAAGATTTGTTGCACCAAAGAAAAATGTCCTTTTGTTCAAAATCTGGACAACCTGGAGCTTCACTCGATTGGAATGGAACTGAATATTTTGGATGGGCTCTGAAAGATGCAGATGAAACGCTCAATCTTTCTAAAAGAGACAGCAACGGTGAAACTTTGCTTGGACATCTCCAATAAGATGTGGAATCTGATGCTAACTTTTTGGACGCTTGTGCTTCTGTTCTCTGAACCCCTAGCAAATGGTTCTTTTCCAGCTGAAGATGACATTTTAGGCTCAGCTCGGTCGGCTCATCCACCTCTCATTCTTCCTGTAAGACAGACCTTTGGCTCACTGATCTGTACAGATAAAATATCTCTATCTTACATACTGTATAAATATTAAGGTAAAATCACAAATCATTTTAGTAAATTGCCCCAAGAACAGCTTACCTTTTTCCTTTAGAAAATACATTTTTGGTTAAATCCAAATGACAGTGACAGTGATTTAACAGCACAAAGCAGGAATGTAAATGTTAATACACAATATGACAGACTCTGGAATATTTATATAAAGTCTTCTGAACGCCATTCACTTGAGGCTAATTCATAATTGGTGACCTCCCGAGATTAATTATCTTTGTAATGTCAGAGAAAGGCGTTTTGATCAGAACTTTTCTCTTTTACATTTTGTATTAAGTCGAATGGCCACGTAATGTAAAATGTCACCCACCACCCTAGAATTTACCTTAAATAACTACCCCCAATAAAAAAAAAAGCAAAAGGGGATATAGGTCCATCACCCCTTGAGAAAACAGAAAAAATGGTAGAAAGATGGAGTCTGCAGAGCTGTCATCATGGGAAGAGGCAGGGGGGCCTTGTCTTATTGGTTGCTAAGATTTCTGGTGGTGGCCCTGCTCTTACTGCTTCTCTAAGTGTTAGAGTGTAGCCCCACCCATGTCTGCAGCTATCCCCGCCCACATACATGGCTAGTTCCTCTCCCTCATTTGGAAAATCCTGACCATTGCTAAGCCACTCCCCCTGAGGAGGAAGAGCTCTGCTTAGCTGGAGCCTGGAAGTACCACCATCTTGACGTGCCAGCATCTTGTCACCTGACATCATTTTAGTTTATAACCTTCAAACCTACAACTTCCACAGTGCCCAGGGCGACCTACAACGTAAATGTACCCCTACCGGATGGTAATTTGCGATAATATGAAGTACTTTTTCTCACAGAATAATGATGAATCATGGAAGGCCAGTTTAGGGATTCTTTCACAGAGACCAAACGTTCCAAGAACCACATTTCTCAAAATCGAGACTAGCGGGAAATACCGTTTCAAAAGAAATACGAAACCTTAATGTAGTGACCACAACCCACAAGATTCTCACATTTTACCGAAAGCTACGACCATGTGCCGATTCATTCACGGGACGGACATTAAGGTGTCTCCCATCATAAAAGTTGAGAAAAAGGATGAAAACCGTTCAGTGCAGGAATGTATAAGAGTCTATCTGAGCCCGGATAGAGAAGTGATCGAATTATTCATTTAAGAATCCTGTTGTATTAAATTCACACATGTAAAGGCCTTAAAGGATCTGTCATTCCGCCTGCCATGGACAGAGGACAAGAAGTTGTGACATGAGAATAAAAGGTCTTCAATACGTCTCTTTTTGGTTCTCAAGGACTCAGATGCTGCCGGTACTCACGGCCGGCGCTACCTATAGGCAAAGTAGGCGCCCGCGACCCTCCGGCTCGTGGTCACTTGATGGGAGGCAGCCGCGCAGGCAGTGCAGGCTGCAGCCGCGAGCCACTATGGGGAGGAGTGGGAGCGAGTCAGCCAGTTAGGAGTGGATGGGTGTGACAAAATGGGAGGGGTTTGTTGGGGTGGAGTCATGGGGCGGCAAAATTATGTTTTGCCTAGGGCGGCAAAAATCCTTGCACCGTACTTAGTGGTTTTACCTGCTAACAGGCGTTTTAGAGATATTATATTTATTATGATTTACACAGAGCCGGTGTACTAAATAAAATAGAGATGGAAATACATTTGTGATGCTAAATATTGCGTTCCTTTACATCTAACTATATTTAAGAGTTAACTCCTTTATGACAAAGGCATTTTCACACTTGAGGACAACAGCATTTTGAACATTCGCGTGATTACACTCTTACCTGTTGAATTGAATTTGTCTTAGTGAGTTTGAGATATATAGCGACAAATAAGTCAGTCTTCAAGTTATAGAATGGGTCACAGAATGCTTTTGTTTCTTGAGGAACCATAATCGATAGTGCTGCACGTGGAGGAGATAGCCCAAAGAAGTGATAGCTTTCAGTGGAGCAATGTTTGTAAGACGTAGACTCCAGAGGTCACTTCTTCAGACGTTTAAAGTTAAAGAAGGAAACTAATATAACAGTATTGCTTTTTATTGGGAGAACTAGATCTAGATTTGGAAGGGAATGTACATTTTTATGTCCACATGCATATCTCCATTGATTTTTAATCTGCAATAAAGTAAGTTGATTTATGGTGGACACTAGTTATTAAACTAAGCTAAACAGTTATCATTGAACAGATAATTGTCAAAGCACTTAATACAGTTATTATTGTCACACCTATACAGGGGTATCTGATCACCGATTGACTTCAGCCGACCTACAGGACAACAATTTTTGATGGGTTTTTCTGAGTAGACTTTGGTGTAAACGAAGGCCCTGTTGTTATATCTGCTAAAGACATTTAGCCTCTTGGCAATATTAAAAGGTCCACCAGGCTTGGTACAGAATGCATTACATGGTGAGTAATACGTGTAGAATAAGACACATCCGGCGGCGGGTGGCTTGTTCAGTAGGTCTTCCACTGGTGAGACGTTAGACCCTTCAGGTGGATAAAGAAGACGATGTTCTGCGTGTTCTCGTTTGTTATCACCCAGGTCTCTGTACTTGGCCATTACCATCTGTGTCCCGCTGTATATAGTCTGGCTATTCATGGCATTCTGAACGGCGTTGATGTCTTCACCATTCAGAGCCGTGGATATATCTTCGTCAGTGAGCTGGGCGCATTGGGTTGACGTGAACTTGATCACATAGGCGTGCTGTCCACGAGTTCTGTATGTTGAGATAGAATTATGTAAAAAAAAAAAAAAAAAGTGGAAAAAAATAAAAAAGTTGAGCACAAAAATTCATCAAATGGTCTCCTATAACGTTGGTGAGCCAGAAATGAGGGAAAAAATCAACTATTTAATAAAAACACACAACACAACTCAGAATTATTCAAGCAGCAGCCATTACATACAAAGCAAAACTTTTAGTTCGAGCTAGAATATTCCTTGTTGTTCATAATACCAAATTGTTAGAATTAAAAAAGTGATGCCAACCATAAAATGTTTTGAAAGTTATGTCCAAATAATATGAAAGCAAAAATTAAATGAAATGTTTTTTGTTCATTCTTTTTGCTTTTATATTGTTTGTTGTAGCCCCAACTGTCTTTTTATATCTCTCTATAGACAATTTGATATGTGAAAATATGATAATGATAATTGTGACGGGAATCCGGCGCTCCGATTAGTCTCTGGCCGTTGTAGAGACTGGTCAGAGTAGCCTCTACAGTCCAAACCAGGAATCTTATAGGGGGATCTGAATCAAAAGTGAGTTTTTAGACTATCCACAGGCAGTTTCATGGGACTTACTTTTATTAGGGATAAAATAAGGTCTTTTAAATACAGAGAGATAATTAAACAATGGAAAGCGATTTAAAGTAGGGCTTGGAACACTTTAACCAGTAAACAAGGGAAGTTATACAAAGAACAACCAAAAAGAACAACCTTGGAGTGGGGATGAGGTGGCTCATGGGAGAATTTCATCCCCTCTCCAGGGAAGAGGGCGACCAATAGGAGAGGCACATATTATTCTATGGGGAATGGTGACCAATGGGAGAAGTGCCTACCTTAACTGTGTTATACAATGGAGATCAGAACAGGAAGCCTGGTTGAACCATTATTGAATGTGGCCACCCTGAGGGACCTCTTGCTCTGCTGAGCACACCACATCCACCAAGGCTCCTCTCCACGTCACAATAACATATTAAACAGCTGATCGAGGTCCAAACATAGGCCTTTACCAACCAAACCAGAACAAGTTATTCTTTGCCAGACCCCCGCCTATGGATAAACAACCATTATCAGAAATATGAATCATTGGGGTGAACACTGATAATGAGAGCTGAGAGGACAACTTTCAAGCTCATCATTGCCTCCGTGGAAACAGGAAAAGGTCTGCTTTTGATGATTGTTTTAAGTATGTTGCTTAGCTCTACTGGTAATGTACCCTTACCGAAATATTGTTTGGACTTGGTTGGTTGCCCTTTGTAGTTGGTTTGTTGTAAAGCCCGATACTGTCAGAGGGCCACAGATCAACAGCAAAAAGATGACTACCTTCTGCCCCTGTAATGACAAGATGTTTCATTTACGCAGTACTCAGAAAAGAACAAATCCACCAAAACACAATATTGTCCTTTCTTTTAGAAGTTTTCTAATAATATGTGTTTCAAATTTCTTTACCTAGAGGAAGGGTAAGAAAAGGCAAAGAGGTGAAACAGTGGTGAAAGGGTTGACAGCTTTGATGGCTACCTAGTGTCTTGGATTGTCCTTGAGAGGCCCGACCAGGCATGGAACCCTCGCAACTTTTAAAAAGTCTAGCAGGGTCTAATGCAAGGCTTCTCTCCCAATATATTAATGTCTTTTTCGGAAATGATCTCCACCTGCCAGCCTTATTCCTCCTCATTCTACTGCTTCCTTCCACCTACACAACCTTATTTAATCTTTGAGACCATTCCACTCATTGCTTTTTATAATTTGCTCCATAATATATTTGTGCTGCAAATGTCTTCTTGGAAAAAAAATCTTATTCAAGAAAGCAACATCGTTTATATATAAGAAGCTAATATCAGCTATGAATCCTAAACAAAAGATTCAGCATGCTGCGAGCATAAAGCAATAGACAAATTAATAAATACATTTTTATGGAAACTCACCTGAAACATCATAATGAATTTATCTGCAGTCTCTTCTCAAACCAGTGTGTGAAGAAGGTCCTAATCTCGGCAGTGGTATTTAAAGTGTGTTGCCCACAGCATTCCCGATAATATTGCTTGCACACTCCTCCATGTGATATGGACTTCCCCAGTGACTCAGAAGACAACTGACCCATCATCCTACGCAGATGCTGCATAATATTCCAGGAATTTTATTCTGAGGGTTAAACTTTGGCCATTCTACACGGATGAGTGCTCCATAAATTAATATATAGTTCATATATGTGTATATTTATTCCTGTTGGTTAGGCTACCTATGTTCTGTTGGCTGGCAGGCCCAACCAGTGTAGGCTTTCCATGCATTTCGGGTCAGGACTGCCCTAATGTGTCTGATCTGCTAATAGAGAGGTTTCCTCTGTAATTGTTCAAGTGAGAAAAACCCAGGGATGCCCCTCCTGGGGTATCTTCCTATAGGGCAGGCTATTTCAGCGCTGTCCGTTCTCGTTTGAGATGAGGCTCCTATGTTGTTTTTCTCGCCATACTGGGCAATACTCATTTTGGATCTCATGTACCAGAAAGATTAGACCATATGAATCTTATTACTCCAGTTAAAGTACGGGCCCTCTGTTTAGCTGATAAAGCAGTGAAGGATTGTGATGCGTTGACATGTTTTATGTGTTAGATGTCGTGGACATTTTTCAGATATTTACAAAACAGCCGCTGCAAACTCACATTTCTTTTACCAACTTATGTGTATTCACATTTTAAGGTGTCCCTGTTCCTAAAGGGATACAGCAGCCATCATATGCACTTTAATGTATGTGAAAGCTGAGAAGTCATTTTACATTTTCATGGTGTCACCCTGGCAAACCCATGGGGGGGGGACCTCATTGCCATGCAGGAGATGTGTTCTGCCAGAGCTGCAGATTCTACCTCAAGTAAGTCTTTATTTATTTAAAGTACAAATACTTTTGTGGCTTACAGCTCTCATCATCATTGTCATTCTAGCTGAGGGTTATGGGGTACAGAGTATTCCAAAAAAAGTAATTCCTTTGTTTTTTTTTTATAAAAATAAAAAATAATATTGTGTTGTAGCAGGAATCAGGCTTTTTAACAGCATGTTGGCAGCATGCTGGCACTTTAGCCCACCTGCCCAACACTGGTTACTATGGTAGCACACAGCCATGTTTGAAGCCCATGGAACAGCGCAGCTTAGGTGGAGTGGGCCTTGACAGAGCTAGGTGGTGTGCAAAAGGAGTGATTTAATTTAATTGGTTCAAAGTTGTTATGGGTGGGGTTATTATCAAGGTATATAAGTGGCAACCATTTTGTAAACGGTCACTTAACTGCTTTTCTAAATCCTGGTTGTCCCACCCTCCCTCCCTTAAACGGTGGGTTGTGGGGGTGACTACCCCGTTTGGTCACAGCGGCGGGGATAGTTGGGGATTATTGCCTAGTACGGTGGTTTTTTATGTTTTGGTTTAATAATTTGACTTGGTTCAAGTTATTGGTGTAGGTTTCGAGCTGGCCTGTGGCTCAGAACCTGGGGTGGTGTAGGGGTGTCTCGGTATGCCCCTGCATTGGTGGTTTGGTTAAATTGGTGGTGTAGGGGTGTCTCGGTATGCCCCTACATGGTTTATAATTTGGTTAAACGGTCTGGTAGGGGTGTCTTGGTATACCCCTATTGTGGTCGATCTGTTAATGGGTTAATGTGGAGGCACCTGGTATGTGTTGGTGCCATTGTTATACGGTTAATGTATTTGTTATGGGAGGTCATTGTCAGTGTTAATAAAAGGAAAACTGTTATTTATGTTCTAACCGGGGTGGCTTGGTTGACAATGACCTCTAAATATTGTATATATGTTAATAAAGCTGTGGAAAATATATTTTGCACCCAAATAAAGTGTCTGTGTCATTATTTGGGTATGGGGTACGGTCTTCCTGGGCACAATCTCAACTATGCGCTTGTCAAGGCTGCCTGCTCCATGGACTGATCGGTGAAAAGAACCATTTTGTTGTTTTTATATTTAGAGAAGCTGCAGATTGGTCTATCTTCTATTCAGAGGAAGCCAGCCTCTATGATGGAAGTCCTTAGCATGACTTCTATTGGAAGTCAAGGAGAAGTTGGCTGTCTCCCCTATACCACAGAAAGTGTTTCTTCGCAATTGCTTGCATATGTAGTTGGCTCCTGGAGACTGCTTTGCCCATAAAATGGGGTACCGTTGTTTGTTGAACATTGAATTTCATGTCATTGCTAAAATATCTGATGACCAATGCTGGACAGACACGTGTCCTACAGGGAGAACTGTTTTTAAGATTCTTTCTGCTCCTGAACCGGGTGACATTCTTTATAGAAACCTCAGTGTTATGGTTTCCCATAAATTCTTATCTAACCAGAAATTATCAGTCTTGAAGCGTATTTATAACCGTAAATGCTCAAAATACCGATTACTAACAGCTGGGAAGCACCACGAGTGAGATTAGCTCGGTAAATGTTCTTTGTTTCCAGTTATAGATATGATACAAATGCTTTTAACAGGCATGTGGTGGGGAACATTTTTTCTAAAAAGAATTTTTTGGTATAAAGTTCGAAAACAGGTCTTATCACCTTAGCAACCAATGGTATGTTTATGAATTTTTAAAAGTTTTCTGGCATAAGTTACTAAGGACACAATGTGTACCCATGTACATAACGTTACATATGGATACAGCAGAGATACAGCAGAGACATTACGCAAAATATACAATACTATTAACACAGACTATTACGGAGGGGGAAGAAGACCCTGTGCCAGGAAGCTTACAATCTATTAGTAGATTAAAGAGAATATATGCTGACTGAACACGGTAACCAATTGTGCTGAAGGGGAACTTTACATGTGATGCACCTGTGCTCCAGAGAGATTCATTTTTGTATGAACTTTATTTTTAAAGAAAGTTGCCTGTTTCGTGCATTCATAAAAATCAACGAAAATGAGGGTGATCTCCGACGAAACTGACGAAAACAAACTGCAAAAGTTCAGAAAATTTGTCAGGATTCGTCTGTTTGTAGCCACGTGTAGCTGCCATTACAAGCCGTTTTGGCGCTCGTTAATGAGGTAAAGTGGGAGGGGCTGCGTGTGGGAGGGTACATATCAATGACTGATAGGGAGACATAGCCAAAAAAAAATTGGGGATCTCATTGATTGTTATGGCTGTGATTGATGGGTCCAACAACCATTGGGGGGTTTTCCTTTCTTTCACTCTGACCAATCAGCATTTACAAGGGGCGGGGACAAGTATTAGATATATAAGTGAGTGAGACAGAGACTACTGTAGTGTATTGCAGGGACTGCAGCAGACATTTTCCCCTCTGTTCCTGAGTAGAATTTAGTTGATTAACGCAGTTGCCCATTTATGCTGCCAGCTTTCTATTATACCATTGATTATTCTTCATTGATAAATATTTGAATTTTGCATCCCTGTTCACTATAGACTACGTCTTGAAGATAAAAAATTGTACCACACTGGGCACCCAGTAACTAAGGCTCCTAGGATCATGTAGGTGAGCGTCAGCAGTAAGGTAGCCTACACAGAAAGTGTGAGCCGCAGTGAAGATAGTGTACAATGTGATGGGAGGTCAGGGAGAGCTGGCAAGTAGCCTTGATGATAGTGAGAATGTGTGTTTGTGTGTGTGTATGTATGTATGCATGTGACTTTTAAAACCTTGGCGAAGAAACTTGTCATGGGTCTGATGTAAAGCAGAGTTTGGGGCATATTTTGACTAAATAGCTCATTTTTGTGTCACAGCTTTACACGGTTCCATCTTAGCAGCACTTTCTCATACAGGGTATTGCCGTGCAACCGGCAGCACACACGCAGCGTTTAGTTTCTGTAGTGTAGCGGTCATCACATTTGCCTAACACGCAAAAGGTTTCTGCTTCGATACCATGCAGATACAATGTCTTGCGCAGGATTATCTTTCCCGTCCATGCTTCCATTGGCGGACTTGATTTCAGACAGAACCATTTCCTTGCGAGAGAATCCAGCCATGTCAGAAAGAAAACAACATGGAGTTCTAATCAGGTGTTGTGTGTTGGAAATCTGCGCTCCACAGGGCTAGTAGACAAGCAGTGACCTTTACCAGATATAGGGCTGTGTTTTATTTACCTGCTGAGCACAGGGAAGACCCTTTGATTGTGTAAAATCCGTTTTCCTGTCTTAACTCAAAGATGACTACTTCTTAGCGAGATTCTAAAACCTCAGCACTAGAGGACACAGATACTGACGCAGCTCCCTTGCGAGAGGTGAATTTGTCTGAAAGTGTAAAGGCTTGGCGTGGTTTTATGCTCCAGGAGAGATTGGTACATCTCTGGGCTACACATCACACTCTCTGTGAAACCGTTTTGACCTCTTAAGTCTTGCCGAATTTAAAACGTGAGGCGGTTGAGGGTTTCCAGCACCTTCACATGGAAGATACTGTACGACAGCTTGTGGATTGTGCACCTCAGTGGGACAATGGTTATGATGGCAGATTTCCACGCAAATATTTCCTGTTTGAAATTGGGGCTGAAACAGGTTTTTTCTTTCAAATTCTAAACTACACCCCCAATTCAATGAGAAAGTCCCATCAATTGGATCAATACATGTGCCTTGTGAGAGGATCCAGTCACCTTATGATTTAAAAAGGGGAAAAATAGTCTAATTATGCCTAAATTGTGAGATATTCTTGCTGTCATTCATTTGTAAAAAAAACTTTAATTTTCCAAGTTCCGAGTCTCATGGAAGGCCTGACAAGGCAGAGTTTTAGTTTCAGTTTGATTAGACAGCTCTTTTTTTTGTCATAACTTTATACAGTTCACTCACAGAGACACAGTGAACGTGAACCTTCAGCACATTGAGGTTATTGGTGGAGAACTGAGAGTCCAGCTGCAGCATGGCTTTTCTGAAGTGTAGATGATCAGCTCTTTGAATCAGCACAACCATGTTTTTATAGAGGGGGAAGGAACATATTAATGAGACAGAACTATGGATGAGAGATAGCCTCACAGAACAGGCAAAACTTGGAAGTGGAATACTATTTGGGTCAGAGAAGGATTTCTAGAGCATAGGAATTATTTGGGTGCCAGGAAGAGGATCATATGCGTACCTGGGAACCCTCTGGGTCACTGCAGAGAATCTCCGGGTCGCATGAGCGGTGTTGAGGCACACCCCACTCCTCGACTCTTGCCCTCTTACCATATACAATATTTATGCATTTGGGGCTAGCCCCATGCACGTGAATGGCGCTGCTGACTGATGCCAGCAGACCTGCCTCTGATGTCAGTAGACCTGCCGCCGATGTCAGTACACCTGCCAACTTGTATCCCGAAAAGGGAGGGCTCCTGGTAGCCGAAGCCTTGATGCTCCCCAGTTAGGATGATATGTGACAGAGAGAGATGAGTGGAAGCAGACCATGTGGAATTGAGTGCTGGAATGAGAAGAAGGAGAGAAAGAGGAGGAAGGAGGGAGGACTATGCTGGACAAAGACAGAAGTACGGGCCATGCTGGGAAAGGAATTATGACCACATAATAATTAAATATTCCTATCCACCCATTAACAATGTTCTCTGGAAGGCTACTTTTAACCCCTGGGATGCCAGCGACATCAATGGCTTTCCTATTTACTATGCACTCATAATGCTGTGCAGAACTTAGCAGCACTCTGAGGGTTCCAGCTATTTTCAGCTTTGTTCTTAAATATGAGGATATCAGGAAGGTTGACCATGATTTAGGAAATAAAGAGTTAAAAAAGTAAAGGCAGATAGGTCAAAAAGAAGAAAGTCAAAAGAGTAGGGGCAACGCGACAGACAGTAGGTTTAAAGGAGAAAGCAGAACGGGTTAAAATAAGAGTAGGTTTACTCCTTAGAGTCCATATGCTGATTAACAATGTTGGAACATCCTTTCAGTGCTTTTCCCACTAATGAATTTGGTGCCACCCCATCCATGGAATCAGGAATTGTCCGTCTTCTTTTTGTATGTAGCACCCTGTGTCCCCTCTCCCAAAACACAATTCATGAAGAATTAGTATTATTTAAGGATACACTTAATCTGGACACCTGCATTCAAGCAGAGATAGCAACCATAACATACTGATGGCAAAAGCTCCAATCATCACCGCACTGTAGAATATGAAGGAGTCAGTTCCAGACTCTGTGACCCCGAGAATCACGCCGTGCTTGGTGATTGCTTCAGTTCACTACACCTACGCAATGGAGGATAAACTACGTCCTATTGTCAAGACTGTCCCGACCAAAGAGGTAAAGTAGACAGATATAGGTTTGCTGATTTATACATTTGCAATTTCTTTAATAGTATATAATCATTATAGGACTTATGGCTCTCTGTCTTAAAGAAATGTTAATATATATCGAAGAACAAAACCTCACTGGCCTTGTCTTCTAAATTGCGTTTTCTCAGGATATTTAAAGCAGGTTTATAGAGTATTAAGAGTACCACAACACAACAGAAGACCTCTAACAGCAAGATTATCTCACTCACTAAAATATTGCATAGCTATGGAGGATAATAATTTATCTGAAAATCATATCCCACGTCTTTCCTTACAATTATTCTAATTATTGGTGATTTGTGTTTACAAACAGTGATTTCTTTCAGCTGTTATGGGATCAACGAACAGGCTTTTTTGGAGATTTCCATGGCTAATCGTTGCTTCTTAGGCTCAGGTTCACCATTAATCAGTAACCTGGAGAAGAAGAAAAAATATTATGTTATCTTGCAGTAGGGGGCCGAACATGTAAAGCAACATAACCTGAAACAATAGATACCAGTGCACCCCCTAGTGTTCAGGATGGGTAACACAAAGTGCGTCCAGGCCTGTTATGTTACTACGAAAAGGAGAGAGACGCCTTAGCCCAAGAGAAAATAAAGTTTTCAGTTGAAGTCGATACCTTTTATTGGGCTAAGAAAGGAAAATTACAAACCTCTGAGCTCCCAAAAGATGAAGAAGTTTTTTGGGGGTGGGGCAAAAAGAAAGACTTCTAGATTGTAAGCTCAATTGAGCAGGGCCCTCCTAACCTCGTTTCCTTAACTTGAATTATGTTTTTTCTACTTGTTATGTAGTGTTTACTAGACTTGGGCGCTGGCCAACTCTTTGTGTTCGTCTTCGTGGGGGAAAAAATCTTCTTATTCCGCGAATATTCACCCGTTCCTGTCTTTTGTTCGGGCGAATATTCGTGTGCATTCTACGTGTTTTTTTTAGAAGGGGTTAATACGGGGTTAACGCGGTACGGACTAAGCAGCAGCTTTGGCGCCAGGAGTTTAAATGTCCGTAGGTGCAACTCTATTGGTCGCCTGCAGGGGCCTCCTCTGCCATCAACCAATGAAGTACACCTGTACCAATAGAGTCCCTCGTACAGACTTTTAATATCCTGGCCAAGCAACTTGGCCGGCAGAGACCACTGGTCTCCCTGCTACAACCAATAGAGTCGCTTGTTCAGACCTTTAACTGTTATAGCAGGGAGACCAGCGGTCACTGCCGGCCAAGTTAACCCCTGATGGCGAGTCTATGGATTTCTGATCCCATTATCTCCGCAGCATCGCAGGGGTTAACGGGAGCAGAAATCCATAGGTTCGCCGTCAGGAGTTAAAAAGGCTGTGCGAGTGAGCCTATCGGTCGCCTGCAGGGTCCTCCTCTGGCATCAACCAATTGGTTGATGCCAGAGGAGGACCCTGCAGGCGACCAATAGAGTCGTTTGCACGAACCTACGGCGAACCTACGGATTTCCTCTTCTGTCAACCCCTGCGATGCTGCGGAGATAAGGTAGGCTAGATGGGGAAGGGACCGGGGAGATTAGTAGATGAAGATGCCGCTATCTTCGCTTCTTCATTTCTTCAGGACGAACATAAAAACGCACTCTTCGTCTTCGTTTTCATGTTCGCCCGAAGACAAATGCACAAGTCTAGTGTTTACCCATTATACAGTGCCGCAGAATATGACGGTGCCACCTAAAATAAATACGAATAATAATTGATTGAGAATCCGCTATAGCTTTACACCGTAAGTGTTTGAATGTCTTTTTGTTCTAATGCGTGATTATTAGAGAGGCAAAATATTGGCTCCACCCCCTTTTGTTTAGGTCCCACCCACGTTTCATAGTAATCGAGTGGATACGGCTGCAGTCCAATTTGAAATCCGTCGTTATTGCTAATGATCGCTCAAACATATAAAGCAGCTACAATTCCGAGCACCGGTCCTGGTTCACTTACTGCGTCGACGCACTTTCTTTCGCAGCCATAGTTGCAGCATTTTTGTTTCCCTTTGCAATCAGCGTCAGTGCTGCATTGAGGGGGAAGCCTCTGGGTACAGCCACCAAGTGTCAAAGCTATGGGGCAATTGGCATCTGCGCATGAAGAAACCCCAGTGTTAGCGGAATTGCGATCAACACGTGCTGTGTGCATATCGAGCCTAAATGTAGCTAATATCTGCTAATTTAGCAGAACCCAGTGGGGTTCTTGGGGGTCGTAGGTTTAAGGTGGTTATAGAAACTGCAACACTGCAATCATTTGATTTTCAGACCTCACCTCGAGAATTGGGGACAGCTCTGGAAACCTCATCTCCAGGTGGAGGGCAACTAAAATGGGCACTGGTTTGCAGAATAAAAATGATCAGGAAAGACTGGGGGAGAGAAGAGAGAAAGGGGATTGGAGAGAAAAGAGAGAGCGATGGGGAGAGAAGAGAGAGATGGGGGTGGGAAAAGAGAGAGGGGATGGGAGAGAAGAGAGGGAATGGGAGTGGAGAGAGGGAATGGGAGAGAAGAGAGAGAGGGGGGGAGAAGAAGGAGAGAGGATGGGAAAGAGAGAAAGATGGGGGGAGAAGAGAGAGAGAGAGAGAGAGAGGATGGGAGAGAGACATTTAAATACATAAAGGGGTTTAACAATGGGCAGGAGGGAATTTATTTCAAAGGAAGAGAAAAGTTACCAAAAGAGACCAGAATCTAACACTAAAGGGGTCAGAGACTGAGATGAAGTTGATAGAAGTTTCCGGCCCATCTAGTCGCCCGTTGGACAGTTGGTCATTTATATTAGATTGAGGAGCCCAACGCCTATCCCATGCATGTTCCCTTATTACATTTTAACACTTCTGCTGGGACGCTGTTCCATTTATCTACCGCCCACTAAGTAAAAGTGAAAAATATAATTTATGACAGTTTCCATATTATTATTTTTCGTAATTATAATCTGTATTCCACATCGCAGAATATTCATTCCCTGCATCGAATAATGTAGTTAGCGCATGCGATAAAGGCAGAGTTAGCACACACATGTGTATACTGATCATTTCTTTCTACCTGGATCATTTGGTTTGTTGTCGCCGGCCCCAAATCTCCAAGCACACACAGCAATCCCCAGAAGGAGAAGGCTTCTTGCGGCAGCCATTGGAATCCTTCAGATCGCGGGCGAGTGTCAGCGAGTGCCCCACACGCCGGACCTTATAACGCCAGCTGAAGGAGCGCCGGGGCGGAACGCTTCGTGCGTTATTCATATTAATCTCTCATATGCATGACACTGAAACAATGTCCCGACTCGTGACATCCGTTTAACCCCGTATGGAGCGGTGATCTGTGAATCACTGCCAATCCTTGCCCTTGCAAATAATGCCGGGAATTGATATGAAAGGAAGGGGTCAGACCGGTGTTAGGGGGGATTAAGCGTTATTTCTAGGCCTGGAAATAGATATTTTCTGTGAGTTGTAAAGCTGCACTTTAATGCATATGAAAGCTGTAAGGTCCCTTTAAACTTTCGTGGAGTCCCCCTTGCAAATGCATGGGGTGGTTCTGCATTCCTCCATATTCATTTGCCCGTCCCTTGCCCCCCAACTCTTTTTCGCATACAGGAGATGCGTTTGGCCTCTTTCTTGCCACAAAGCAAAACTCGTTCAGAGAGGATTTGAGGAACACAACACACACACATTATATATACCGTAAATATATTAGTCTTGTCATGTATTAATCATAACCGTATGCCTATCCCATATATATTTAACCCCCCTCACTTTATTAGCCTTCACTTCTTCTATTGGGAGGCTGTTTTCTATCCCCCCCCCCATCTTTCACCATCTGTAAAACTCCCTTCCAGCCTCTGACCCTCTAATGTTAGATTCCATCTCTTAGAAATAAACTTCCCTCCTGTCCTTTGCTGGATTATTTAATGCATTGAAATGTTTCCAGAACATCTTCTCTCTCTCTCACTTCTCTCGTCCAATGTCACTTTGTCTTTTCTGGCTAATGGCCAACCATTTACCATTTTGGTATCTGTTGATGAGGTTAAAATCACACCACAGAGTCCTTCCTCCAAATACAGATGGGAACCCCACAAGAGATCATGATGCACGAGCCAGCGGTACCCAAATCATTGGTCTACTGAAGCTTCAAGATTTGGCCCATGAGGGGTAGTCAGGATACAGTTTTTGGTGGTCTCAAAGATGCTTGGGGCTTGGTACGTATGAGGCGGTCTATTACTTAGTATATTATTAGTATATTACTAAGATCAAATAGAAGTCCCATCAGCCCAACTCTAGTATGACTGATTATCCCTTTGTTCTGCGGACTTTATTTGTATTTGATGCTTGGTGTACAATGGAGTCCTATTGAGGGCAGCCTGACCTGTGCTTTTGTAATTGTTAATGGAGTTAATTATTAATTCTACTCACAACTCTTCAGCAGAAGAACAATTACAGATATTTCAAAATGTTCCTTTTTGGTATTTTTTTATGATTTCAGTAAATACATGGAAACAAAATATCAGAATTTGGCCATCAACGTGGGCTCGATAGCCCTTCTCCGTTGTCAGATGCTTCGACTATTCCGTGGGTGCTGCCACTATAGTTTTATTATTTGCATTACACGTGGTCCTCTGTAACCAAAGGTGTCGGCGATGCAGGCCTACCATCCCATTTAGTTTGGGATTTGTCACAGACTCTTCAGATGTGTTGTTTACTTACAAGACTGGGGTCTGTTTATTGTGGACCTATGAGAAGCCGGTGGGTACAAAATTGAGCAAAATTAAACAAAAATCCTTCTGAGCACTTGATAAACATGTTTTAATTCTTATTCACTAAAGGGAGAGTTGGCTGTAGAGTTGGATAATTCAACGTTTAAGGAAATTTAACAGTAAATTTACCTGTAGCGACCAGTGTCAGGCAGCTGCTGCTAAGGCAAATAAAATCATGGGGTGCATCAAAAGGGGCATGGATGCCCACAGCAAGGAAATAATTCTACCATTGTACAAGTCACTAGTCAGACCACACATGGAATACTGTGTACAGTACTGGGCACCAGTGTACAAGAAAGATATAGTGGAGCTGGAGAGGGTTCAAAGACGGGCAACCAGAGTAATAAGGGGAATGGAAGGACTGCAGTACCCAGAAAGATTATCAGAATTAGGGTTATTTAGTTTGGAGAAAAGACGGCTTAGGGGGGACTTAATAACTATGTATAAATATATAAGGGGGCAGTACAGAGATCACTCCCAGGACTGTATCTATAACAAGGGGACATCCTCTACGGCTGGAGGAAAGAAGGTTTCTACACCAGCACAGACGGGGGTTCTTTACAGTAAGAGCGGTGAGACTATGGAACTCTCTGCC
The DNA here is from genome assembly GCF_027358695.1 of Spea bombifrons. Taxonomy (NCBI): domain Eukaryota; kingdom Metazoa; phylum Chordata; class Amphibia; order Anura; family Pelobatidae; genus Spea; species Spea bombifrons. The sequence continues at coordinate 121,159,571 of NC_071089.1, read as the reverse complement.
AGAGGAGGTGGTAATGGTAAACTCAATAAAAGAGTTCAAAAGGAGCCTGGACGTGTTTCTTGAAAGCAATAATATTCCAAGTTATGGATATTAGATTAATAGGGACAGAACGTTGATCCAGGGATTTATTCTGATTGCCATATTTGGAGTCGGGAAGGAATTTTCCCCCTGGTATGGGGCAATTGGCATCTGCTTCATAAGGGTTTTTTTTGCCTTCCTCTGGATCAACACGGTAGGGACACAATATGTATAGAGGTTGAACTTGATGGACTTTGGTCTTTTTTCAACCTTATGAACTATGTTACTATGTTACTCTTACACAGGGCCAGCCAACTGAAAACTCTCTCGTCAACTCTCCATTTAGTGAATAAATCCAAATGTATTCTTCGAAAGCTCAGGCGTCTCTCTGGCACCGAGATTTTATTAATTTATTATTAATTAACACCATAGATGGGGACATGGTACCGGATCAGACTATGTAATTGGGAGGTCTCTATAGGATATATAAGAGATGCATAGGATCATGGAGCTCTCAGGCGTTAATATAAAGTGTCTAGCTTTGTTTATTAACCCCTTAAGGACAATGGGCGGTCCCTAAACCCATTGAAAACAATGCATTTTGAGCCCGTACATGTACGGGCTTTGTCATTAAGGGGTTAAGATCCCGACGAAGTTCCCCGAGTAAATGAGTTTTTATGACACGGGTTATGCATTTGCCTTAGCACACCACTATTACAGCTCACGTAACATTTGTAACACAAATAGTATGTTATTGGTTATTTTTTATTATTAGTTTGAAATTTTATTCTTTACTCTGATGGTTTCTTCAAATAAAACAAAGAGGAAACGTTGTTTTTAAAAATTATATTATAGCATTCTTCCCAGGGTGCCTTCCTAGAGCATTTGGCACTTGGGGCAGATCCTGTCTTCTGTCAAATTCTATGTTTTGTAAAGACCGCAGGTAACAAATATAAACTTTTTCCAGCCCCCATAATTTAAATACTATGATGCCCCACCAAAAAAATAACTATGTATTGCGTGCAATGACACAGAACATAGAAACTGTATGCCTTATACAAATTCAGAAAAAAATGATTGTGTTGGAGACCCAAAATCTTCTCAATAATACCTAAACCTCTCAGAAATGTGAAGGTTGAAATTTGTATTTATTATAATTAAAAAAGAAAAAAAAAGGGGTCCTTGAGCTGGAATCAAACCAGCAACCTAAAGATGCCTGATTATATTTTACAACCCTCTGCTCTACCAGCGGAGATATTGAAGGCCATCTTGAAATGTTTAGCAGAATTTAGTTTTATGTGGAATATGGAATGTTTCATCAGATACTTTGGAAAGCTCACGGACCTTCAAGAAATGTTCAAAATTGTCATCTTCTGCCTTGGTAAGGTCTTCTGCTCTGGCCAGGCAAGCTTTCACATGTAGGTTTCTGTAGTGTAGTGGTTATCACGTTCGCCTAACACGCGAAAGGTCCCCGGTTCGAAACCGGGCAGAAACACTATTTTCATTTTATGAGAAGTTTTTTTTTTTCACTATTCCCACGTGAAATACAGAACCAACCAGCCAGACTGGGGATAACTAAGCAACACTCACAGTTTTAGGAATTCCACTCTTCCTCCAGCAATCATCAGAAATAATATTTGATGCCCTTTATGCCCATCCAATGCTGATCAGGTTTTACCATTCATTTTGGCCAGGGTGAAAACCAGGAATCCTAACCGCTAGACAATACGGAAAGTGATTTTAGAGGCTGCATCAACCACATGGGACACCATATGTGATGGAGCTGCCACACATCACTTTTCTGTTCACCTGATCAGATTGCCGCTTTGTGGTACAGGTGAGGTGTATGGACACCTAACAACACCTGTGCCCTGGAGCAATTGGCCTGTTTCTTATGGCTGAAAACTGAACTAACACTAAGCCCTAAAATAAAGTTAGGTTGCAGGGTCAAATAAAAAGCTCTGCTTTCATGTCCCCGCCTCTAACCACACCCCCTGGAAGACTATCCCTGTTTTTCACGTGTTGGGAGGTATACTTTGTATGAGACAGGCCTACATAACACCATTTTTTCCTCATTAAACAGTGTAAGTAAATTCGATGAAGTAAGACCTCTGCTGTCTAGTATGTTATTTTTTATTTCTTCAAATAAAACAAAGAGGAAACTTTGTTTAACTTGGAAAAATTATATTACAGCATTCTTCGCAGGGGCCTTCCTAGAGCATTTGGCACTTGGGCCGGATCCTGTCTTCTGTCAAATTCTATGTTAACACAAATATAAACTTTTTCCAACCCCCACAATTTAAATACTATGATGTCCCACCAAAAAATATCTATGTATTGCGTATAATGACACAGAACATAGAAACTGTATGCCTTATACAAATTCTGAAAAAAATGATTGTGATAAAAACCTAAAATCTTCTCAATAATGAGACAGGTGTCAGGAGCGATTATTATTCTGTATTTAATGAGGGGTATCGGCACACAGTCTGTAGGACATTTAACGTTACCTCTAAATTGTTCTAGTTTTGTCCACATCAAATCCATATTCATCATACGCATGACCCAAAATCTATTTGAGCTGCAGTATGGTTTATCCGGCTTGGATTATTGAGGAGAATATTTATGAAAATGTTTCTAAAATAAACCTTGTTACAGAGGTCATTGAACGTGCAACGGGCGCTGAGAAGGCACCTTCGATCCCAACAGCGCCACCCCTGCCATAACTGGTAGCGTGGCCGAGCGGTCTAAGGTGCTGGATTAAGGCTCCAGTCTCTTCGGAGGCGTGGGTTCAAATCCCACCGCTGCCAGAACTTTTTTTTTTCTCAATAAAATAGTGTAAGTAAATTCCTTTTAGATAAGTAAGACCTCTGCTGTCTAGTATGTTAGTGGTTATTATTTATAATTAGGGTTTACTCTGATGGTATTCAAATAAAACAATGAGGAAACTTTTTTAATTTGAATTAATGTATTATGCATTTCTTCTAAGCCTTGAAAAAAGAAACAGTCCAATATCAGTAACATTTTGCGGGACCCAGGAAATAGAGGCAATAAAGAACATCATGGCTATAGTGTGTAAGTAACATGGGGTTCACATACATGCAATATAGGTAAAAATTCTAATTAACTAAGTTTTACTTGGTAGTGGACCAAAAGTCAAAGCAAATCAGAAAAGATTTTCATACCCAAATTTGTCAAATGCAATATAAAGACAGAATATTCTGATACCCAGGAAAGACAAGACGTTTAGTCAAAAAGTTTAACAAAGGCCGAAGGGTCTGCTACATATAGCTGTTATTGTGGCATTTTATTACAAATTTGTTAACTTTAGCTGTATGTGGAACTTTACATGAATATATTTTTTTCAAAGGACAAATAACACATTACACATTACAAATGACATATACTGTATTTGCTCGATTATAAGACGAGGTTTTTTTCAGAGCAAATGCTCTGAAAAATACTCCTCGTCTTATAATCGAGGTAGTCTTCTTATCAGACCTCAAATAGCTGGAAAAAATGTCCGCTGGGGCCAGGCTGCTTACCGGTGTTTTGGACGTCAGCAGCGTCTCTTGTACTAGCCAGGAGAACAGGAACCCAGCAGTGTCGTCACATGACTCTGCCCCCCTCCTTCTTCCTCTGGGGGCAGGACAAGAGAAGTTGCAGAGGGAAGAAGCCAGGCCCCTGCAGAAGTCTGAGAGTGAGAGAGTTGCAGTTTAGGTAAGGGGGTGGGGGAGGGTTTATGAGCAAGTATGCATGATTAAGGGAATTAGTATTTAAATGTTTGTGAATGAGTGTGTGTGATAGCATGGATATGTAAGGGGGGGTGGTAGCTTGACATAGGGAGGCTGTAATCACACTCCTATCGTCCCCAGGTTCCAGCATGTACTGGCTGCCTGGACTTGATAGGAGTGTGATTGCTGTTAGAAATTATATATATATATACCTCCAGAAATGCCCTTTAAACCCCTATATGCCACTCTGCCCCATGATATGCCTTTTAACCCCCTAAATGCCACTCTGGCATATAGTAAAACTTTTTTCCTATAGGGTCGTCTTATATTCAGGCTTTTTCTTTTTTTCCTAAATTAATATTCAGATTTTGGGGGGTCGTGTTTTAATCGAGCAAATACGGTAAAACATATACACTATATGAAAGTATGTGAACGCCTTTGCGAATTATTGAGTTTAGGTATTGGAGTAATAACTTTGTATGCTTAACCACTAATTTGTCCCTGCTGGTCTCCATACTTCTCTGGGCCCAGTACACAAGGATTGGTTGCACCCCCTGAATATGGCCTTGATTATAGTCTATGGACATTTCCTTCAATCATTTTTTTTGTCATACCCTTTAGTAGGTCCCAAAAGATGGGGAGTTCTTTTAAAAAGGAAAATTAGGCCAGGATAAAAAAACAGGGGGGTTTAAGTTGAGGAAAGAGAAAGTTAAAAGGAAGAGAGAGTTAATAAAATGAGAAAGTCAGGAGGGGATAAAAAAAGAAGGATAGATAAATCCCAAACAGCCAAAGTTACTGAAATCAGTAACAGAACTGGGTCGACACAGCTGTCTGGCAGCCCATTTGTATCTAATTGAAAAGAATATCGGGACCTCATGCTCATTAATGCCTGTTTAGAGGTTCAGTTCCAAATATGAGCTGATAATGTAACCCACTTTGGAAATTTGCATTCATTTGAATAATGCCACATCCCGAGTACATGCATAACGTGTTCACAACTCCCCTTACAAAAAATTACTGCAGTTTTTCTGAAGTAATACTGCAGTTTTTTGGACATGAAAAAACTGCAATACTGCACTTTTACTGCAGTATTACTGCACATTTACTGCACTTTTTTTTTATATTGCAAACCTACAGTTGTAATTCAATGTACTGCAGCTTTATTGCATTTGTACTTCCGTACAAAAATAACTGCAGTACAGTGAAGTACAAATGCAGTAAAACTGCAGTAAATGTGCAGTAATACTGCAGTAAAAGTGCAGTATTGCAGTTTTTTTATGTCCAAAAAATAGCAGTATTACTTCAGAAAAACTGCAGTTATTTTTTCACGTAAGGGTCAGCTTTAAATGAATATACAAGTTCCTGCAGGAGTTGCGGGATACAATGTGTTACAAGCTACATCAAGTTGAAGGGTTAACATTGCAAACGGCTTGAAACTTACTGAATAGACTCGGATGTGTAAAAAAAAAAATGCTGCGTTGGCCGGGAATCGAACCCGGGTCAACTGCTTGGAAGGCAGCTATGCTCACCACTATACCACCAACGCTGGACAGAGAGATAGGCTTTAAACCAGAGATGGGAAGGTCTGCGAAAAAAAAACCCGAAAAAAAACCCCCAAAAAAACATGAGAAAAAAACCATTTTCCTCCCGTTTTTTTCCAAAGCCATTTTTTGTTTGTGGGAAATGATGTCATATCCCGGCGCTCAGACTCAGCAGCACCCAGAGGATGCTCACTCTCTATGGAGGTTGCGTAACGTTTTCTTTAATTTCATAAAAATGAACCCTGCTGATGATGTCCTGGGAAAGGCTGGGTTTTGAGACCCTTGAGTTTTAAGATAATGTGAGTTAGATCCAGTCTGATATACAACGAAGGTAAAAGAAGTGTGGAACCAGTTTTCACAGAGCCCGATAGATCTGCTACATGGGTGGTTTTAGGAGTTCTGCATATGTAGATGTTATTGTGTCATTTTGCAGCCTTTAGCAGAATTTATTTTTATGTGGAATATGGAATGTTTCATCAGAACATTTAGAAATCTGGCCGAATTTCAGGAAATGTTAAAAATTGTCATCTTCTGCCTTGGTCCGATCCTGTGCTCTGGCCTGGCTTCTTTCTGCACTTAAGCTTCTTTAGCGTAGCGGTTAGAGCGTTTGCCTCACGTGAGAAAGGTCCCCGGTTTGAAACTGGGTAGAAACGCTTCTTTTCATTATTCCCATTTAACATACAGAACCGATGACTTCATCACCAAAGAGGGCAATCTGCTCCTTGGTTTTGTACCAGAAGGCGGTGCTGTTGCCCTAGGTCTCCCAACCCTTGGTGCTATCTCCCAACCCTTTCTCTTTACCTCTCCCTGTTTGTCCACTTTTTCTTTACCGCTACCTTTTGTCACTTCCTCTCCCATTTTCTTTAATCTATCCTCCTTTTCTTTAATCTCTCCATTTTCATTATCTTTCCTCCTGTTGCATTTTATATAATCTCTCTTATCTATTTCTCCCCTTTCTGATGTTCCTTGACCAGCCCAAAGAGGTAAGGAATCTGGCCCAGTATTTTGAGGTGGATATTCAGGTAAGGTGAGCGCTTTAGATGTCGGGGAATATGATTAATGCTATTTGATTTGCCCAACTAGCAAACGGATAGCAACATGGGGTTCCAACAAAAACTAGCTTCCCATACCGGGAGTCGAACCCAGGCCGCCTGGGTGAAAACCAGGAATCCTAACCGCTAGACCATATGGGATACGTGTCTACACCCCTGCACACACCACATGGGATTGTGTATGTGACGGAGCATCCACAGATCCTATAGGAGGTGAACCTTTTTATTTTAAAATACAGTTGTAATGTCTGTCAGTCCGCGGCTGCAGTTGATGAGTTCCTGTTCCAATGATCTTTGTGATATGCGTCAGAGTTATATTTTCCCTGCAATCCCAGGTGATACACTACAGAGAGATTCCTCCTCCGTACCCGAGATAGGGCAGAACTCAAATTATAAAACCCCTCCCCACCTGGTGACCCTCTGTCATTGAAAACAGCATTCCTGATTGCCATTACCTCCACCAAGCGCATCACTGAACTATAGGCATTGTCTACGGCAGAGCCTTTTCTTTGGATCTTCCCAGATAAAGTGGTCCTTTTGCTGCCCACAGAATTCGCACCTAAAGTCCACTCTTCACTCTGTAGGACCATTTTTTTACCCATCTCACAAAAATAAAAAAAAAGCATTCCTTCGAGCCGGAATCGAACCAGCAACCTAAGGATGTCTGATCGCTTTCTACAGTCCTCCGCTCTACCAGCTGAGCTATCGAAGGTCGTGTTTCAAGGTACTGTCCATGCTGATTGTACCCGGAGCAGCCCCTCCCCCACCAACATGGTATGCATTGTGTTACAAGCTACATCAAGTGGAAGGGTTAACATTGCAAACGGCTTGAAACTTACTGAATAGACTCGGATGCGTAAGAAAAAAAAGTTGCGTTGGCCGGGAATCAAACCCGGGTCAACTGCTTGGAAGGCAGCTATGCTCACCACTATACCACCAACGCTGCATGGAAAGATAGGCTTTGATACTAGAGATGGGAAGGTCTGAAAAAAAAAAAACAGAAAAAAAAACATGAGAAAAAAAACATTTTCTTCCCGTTTTTTTCCAAAGCCATTTTTTGTTTGTGGGAAATGATGTCATATCCCGGCGCTCAGACTCAGCAGCACTCAGAGGATGCTCACTTTCTATGGAGGTTGCGTAACGTTTTCTTTAATTTCATAAAAATGAACCCTGCTGATGATGTCCTGGGAAAGGCTGGGTTTTGAGACCCTTGAGTTTTAAGATAATGTGAGTTAGATCCAGTCTGATATACAACGAAGGTAAAAGAAGTGTGGAACCAGTTTTCACAGAGCCAGATAGATCTGCTACATGGGTGGTTTTAGGAGTTCTGCATATGTAGATGTTATTGTGTCATTTTGCAGCCTTTAGCAGAATTTATTTTTATGTGGAATATGGAATGTTTCATCAGAACATTTAGAAATCTGGCCGAATTTCAGGAAATGTTAAAAATTGTCATCTTCTGCCTTGGTCAGATCCTGTGCTCTGGCCTGGCTTCTTTCTACACTTAAGCTTCTTTAGCGTAGCGGTTAGAGCGTTTGCCTCACGTGAGAAAGGTCCCCGGTTCGAAACTGGGTAGAAACGCTTCTTTTCATTATTCCCATTTAAAATACAGAGCCGATGACTTCATCAACAAAGAGGGCAATCTGCTCCTCAGTTTTGTACCAGAAGGTGGTGCTGTTGCCCTAGGTCTTGGCCTAATCAAGAAAATGGTGGTCAATCTACTGATGTCTTTCTTTCAGGTAAATGACTGGTGCTTCACATACTTTTTGCTTTGTTGCTTTAGTGTATTCCTTTGTTTTTCTTGTTTGTAATTTGGATTTTGAGATGATTTTTCCATGATATGTTTGAACCTGTGATTATATCCTTGATATGTTTGAACTATAATTTGTAGGATCAACCCACCATTTTTTTTCCCGTCTCACAAAAATGCAGCAGAAGAGCTGCTTTTCCCTGCTGATGTACTCATTCCCTTTCCCTTTTATGAATAAATTACTTTTTTACATCTCTGTCGTTTCCTGAGGTGGTCATTTTTGCGTGGCCTGCAAAAGCATTGCCGTGTAGGATTAGGCTCGGATTATTGGGGAAAATATTTACCCAAATGTTTCTGAAACAGAGACTTGCTCACTGCAGGTAGTGTGGCCGAGCGGTCTAAGGCGCTGGATTTAGGCTCCAGTCTCTCTGGAGGCGTGGGTTCGAATCCCACCGCTGCCAAAGCATTTTATCCTCAGTAAACAGTGTAATTCCTTTTATAAAAAGGAATACTTCTGCTGTCTAGTATGTTATTGGTTGTTATGAGTCTGACATTTTATTCTTTACTCTTATGGTTTATTCAGATAAAGCAATGGGAAATGTTTCTAACTTGAAAATATGTATTATAACTTCTTCTTAGTTTAAAAAAGAATCAGTACAATATCAGTAACACTTTGGGCTTCACAGACCTTCAGGAAATATTGAAATTGTCATCTTCTGCCCTGGTCAGGTCTTCTGCTCTGGTCTGGCAGTGGTAGGCGTTTTGGTTTCTGTAGTGTCGTGGATCTCTAGATTGTAAGCTCGTTTGATCAGGGCCTTCATTGCCTTTTGTCTCTGTAAGTTAAATTGTGATGTTACATGCTACTTGTTATGTCCTGTCTACCCATTGTACAGCGCTATGGATTTTGATGGCGCTATATAAAACATTAAATAATAATAATATCTCACACGTGAAAGGTCCTCTGGTCACACCGGACAGAAAGATATGTTTTCATTATTATCCACCTCTTGTTACCATAGGAAGGATGATAATCAATCTTTTAATGCTGTCTGATGATATAAAGCACAAACGGAGAATGTGATCGACAGTCTTGTAGGATAGAATATGTTTCATCCTAAACTTCCCAGAAATTACACATTTCCATCTCTTATAATTCAGAAAGAAGCTGTTGAAGGCTACAAGAGTGCATACGCACAAACATAATCAGACACAGACACACACATCCCTATGCACACATCACTTTTCCTTAGTAAATACTGCTTAGTATAGTAACTTCTGCTGTTCCTTTAGATAAATGAATTTTGCTCTCATGGTTTCATCAATTAAATCAATGTAGAATATTTTTACTTGTTAAGACTCAGAGCCGGCCTTAAGTGTTCTGGTGCCCTGTGCGGACTACTCCTCTGGCGCCCCCCATCCCAAAAAAGGAAAAAAATCTCCCCCCCTCTGCCTCTTCTCACTGCCTTCCCCCCTCTGCCCCTTCTCACTATCTACCCCCCCTGCCCCTTCTCACTGCCTCCCCCCGTCTGCCCCTTCTAACTATCTACCCCCTCTCCCTATTCTTACTTGCCTTGTTGAGTCCTGCGGTGGGAGCGGGAGGCGTCCGTCTTTCCGCTCTGCCGCGGTGCGCGCTTCACAGCTGAGCGCCAGAATAATTCCGGTGCTCAGCATGAAACGCCGGCACCGCGACGGAGTCACGGAGAGTGAGGGGCGCCGAGCGGTTGCTGAAAACTTCACGAGCAACCGCTCGGCGCCTCTGCCCGGTACTTCAATTAAAACACCGGGTTTTTTTTTTTTGTTTTAACTTTATTTAACATCCTCCATGTTAAATAAAGTTAAAAAGACTTTATTTAACATGGAGGATGTTAAATAAAGTAAAAAAAAGCCTTGATGTTTTAATTTAAGTTCCGGGCAGACGCCCCATTGCCTTGGCGCCCTGTGCGGCCGCACTGGTCACACACCCCTAAGGCCGGCCCTGTTAAGACTTCACTTTCTTAGTCTAACTAGTGAGTTTAACTTAGTTCTTATGTTTCTTAGTTTAACGCAAAGAAGCAGTACAATATCGGAAACATTTTGGGGTAACCAGGAGATTGAGGCACATGAGGAGCATCATGGCCATAGTAGGTCAATATCAAAGGGTTAACACACATTAAGTCTGTAAATCTTGCTAGACCTTTGTATTGATCAGGGAGGACAGTCACTTTCTGGAAAAGTGAGCTTTCAGAACAATCGTACTCCAAAAAAAAGCGCACATATTTATGAACCAATTTAAATTTAAAAATATATATATTTTTTTGTTTTGTTTTAGGCAAATCGAAATGTTGAGATGGAGAAACCCCATGATATCTATTTCCTTATAAGCGAAGCATTTACCAAACTGTCAACGTTAAACCTGTTAGACCTGATTCAGGGATTTCCCAGCTCTACATGCAGACAAAGCCCATGGCTGACATTCTATACCATTCTAACGCACACTAACACACTAACACCGACATTGACATTAAATGCTGAAATAGTACATTCGATTGTACCATTCATGATCTGAGGAATTTCACTCTTAGAACATAATTTAGGAGGCACAAATAAATACTGTAATTGGGAAAGACATTGTTTTCTTAAAAAACCGCAAGCTCCTTGTACGCTGTGGCATAGAGAGTTCATTTTCCATCTAAACGTCATGGATTCAGACGTTTCACCGGATCAGAAATGGTCTCATGAGGACTTGTGAGAGATCCATTGGACCATGGAACCTGGAAGTCAAAGATAATGAAGATTAAGTTCCTCTAGTGAAAAATGATGTTCTTCTAAAAGCATTTTTAGTGTAATACTTAGAAACTGGAAAATGTTCCATTATTTTATCAAGAGCACATACATGGGCATGGAACATTCCCCACTTGGGCGCTGCCTGGTTGTCTTAAGAGCATGAGAGATGTCGTCTTAGTCTTTGTTGGTGTCCACTATATTCATAAGATGCCATATTCCAGAGCTCACAGCCAGCTCCGAGAGCATTGCCCAGTGCGCCAAAGATCTCGACCATTGACAACATATCCAGTACCTGCTCCATAGTGTCATGGGGCTCCAGACGGCAGACCCACCACTTTTATCTTCTGTACATTCTGCATTCTTCATTATATAAACCTATTTACTATTACCAGAAGAATAACAAGAATTCACAACGAGCTCAGGGTGAGGATCAGTTTAGCCATTGGGCTTAAAAGGGCTGAAATGCTATCATACATATTTATTGCTTAAAAAGCATTTCTTTCCCCTGCAGGGCAGAAGATGAAGATCCGAACCAAGTTCCTCTGCAGTTACTTCACACCTTTTTTTAGCCTTTAGTGCTTCAATCAGCGTGAGGCTCGTAGACAGTCCGTCGGAGCTAAAAGCTTGGAGGAGAACATGATTTCAGTCCACGGATCCTTTGTTTTGGTCATCGTTATGAGCATTCTGGATTCAGATGCGATCACGATTGATGGTGAGTACCTGGGATGGAAAATACGTCAGCATCTCTCGATGTGGTTATAAGTATGTATGTTCTGGCAATAGGGTAATAGGGCAATAGGGTAGAGCACTCAAGAGACGTGATTTTTTATGTTATCTTTTATGTTAGAATCACAAAACTGTATTGTGCTAATTAACATCATTTTGAAGAAGCTACGTCCCTACTGTCTTAAAAACTCTACTTTGTCTTTCATTTCTTTTTCAGAATAGCTATTTAATAACTTAGTACATAACAACTTTGAACTTGTGCTGCCTGCCCTGACCTTTGTGCTGTCTCCTAACTTAGAATCTGTTCTGCTTGACCTGATATACTGTGCCGTCTCTAAACTCCGAACCTCTGCTGCCTGCCGCCACCTTCGTGCTGCCTTTTCACTTAGAATCGGTGCTGCCTGACCTGACCTGCTGTGCCGTCTCTAAACTCCGAACCTCTGCTGCCTGTCCTGACTTTTTGTAGTGCTGTCTTTTTTTTTAACCACATTAAAGCTAGATTTGTGACGTCTGTCCTACGGGTCCATATTATTGCTGTCACATTTTCACACATTATAAAGTATAAAATAACTACAGGAAAATGATGTCACAATGTTTTCAATTGACAATTGGGCAGGACAACGTTTGCTTTATTCTTAGGTATGGATCTAGAGCTGAGATTCACAACACTATTCTAAGGAATCCCAATTCTTTGCATTGTGTTGCAGAACCTGGCTATATTGTAGTTGATACAAGTCGCTGCCCACTGGATGTGGACTACCCCAGGTGCGGGATCGATCCTGTGAGCGGGGAATCAGAGTGCTGGACAAACAGAGATTGCAAGAGAAGGCAGAAATGCTGTTTCTCTGGATGTAGAAAACGGTGCCTTGTTCCGTTGAAAGGTATGGCCAAGGGTAGATCCCTTTGGGGGTCCACGGTTGACTATTTTATGATAAGCGTAATCAAAATAGGAGAAACTTCTGTTTATGATGAAAACAGAGAAACCATGAAAACGGGTGAAACAAATGCAGTCAGTTGGCAAATATTTGTAATCCAATGAAATAACGCCTTCTCAAAAAAAAATCAGGAAATAAGTTAGACGTTCCATGGTGAGGTCTATTCACTAAAATGCAAAAACTTGCGAGTTGGAAAAGAATGCATGTGTGCAGGTGCTTTTGGGCAAATTTAGTAAAGCCAACTCTCCTTAGCACCCCCCAAAATTCATAGCTTGTAGACATTGATCTGCAGGAGAACTGAGTATATGTGAGTGTGGGAGAGTTCATCAAAGCAGGCAACTCATACATTTATTGCCTTACATGTCACAATTGCGAGTTGGAATTAAGCGGCAGGTGAGCACAATTTGTGAGTTTCAGGCGAGGGTATGCAAGTTTAATGAAACTAAGCCCTTGTCTGCGCTCGCATACGCTTGCAAACAATGCACATTTCTGTGAATCTGCAGGTTATTTTGTGAATGTTAGCATTCGAGGACAATTTCTGGTCAGATACATGGATTGGCCCAAATTCATTTTCAGTTCGTCTCACTTTTCATGTGGTCCACTTGTTGAAATATATAATTCCATTTTCAAGTGTAATTCTAGATCATGCGTGTTTCATGAATGAACATTATAACCATATAGTCTCCTGCTTTCACAGCTAAAACCGGTTCCTGTCCTCCCTTTAATCTCTCACTGTGCAGCCATGAGAATTATTTGCCCCATGAGTGTAAAGACGATGAGCAGTGCCAGGGGTCAAGCAAATGCTGCAAGAGATGCAGATATGAGTGTACCACAATGATGGCTCTTAGGTGAGTAGGCATCTCTAGTTTATCCTGCACCTTAGCGAGAGGAACCCTTGAATACCCCCACAATGTCTGTTAAGTGATAGGGAAGCTCTAAATTCACCTCTGATGCTTGAATGGGTGATTCTCCCATGTGCCCCAACCATAACTAGTCACAGATGTTGCACCAATAGCATATTATAGCTTGCATGAAGCCAGCATGCTGGGGGTAAGGAGAAGGAACACAATGATGATGGGTTCTAAGGCATGGAATCCAATATTGGAATATCTTATTGATCACAACAGATGGTTCCATTGGGACATTGAATTCCTTAAATATCGAGAGTTTGTATCAAGCTATCTGTGTCATCAAGATAAAGCAGAAGTTTTACATTGGAGGGGGAGTACTTCTATGCAAAAAGAGAAGGAAAGGTGCAGAGTAGACTCCTTTCAGTGTAGCAAGAGGTATAGAGAGATAAAAAAGAGCACTAGTTTCATTTGCTTTGGTAACAAAACTCATTCACCATACAATAATATTATTATTAGTCAACCCCCCCTTACTAGTGTACATTGAGGAACATTGACCACTCAACCACAAGAAAACTCAAACTTCCATTTCCGTCATACCTCTAAACACAATAAAATGCTTTCTTTTAGGTCTAGGAAATAATCCCAATGCCATCCCCTAAAAAAGTGGAAGGAATCCTCATCACCTCTGGAGATTTCTTGCATCGTCGATATACCAACATTGATTTGTATCAAATCTGGATTTCCATCCTACTACCCCCTTTCTATTATGACTGTCAGCTCATTGTTGCCCCTGTAAACAATGAATTGTAAAGAGTTTACCCTATAGTATGTGACACTCAACCTTTCCTAATAGTAAAGCCATATAAAACATAGATAAATTCAATGTTATGCATTTTGTGAGCAGAAATCTGTTTATGAGATACCTAATGCTTTCATTTAAGCAGGTACTTTCCAGTGACATCATAATTCAATGATTGCCAGGAAGCCGTGGTTAATTCACGGACGTTTCACATACTTTTTTACTTTTTTTTCTCTAGTGTATTCTTTTGTATTCTTAGATTTTGAGGCTGTTATTTTCATGATATGTTAGTTACTTCTGAATCTGATTGGGAACTTGCTGTATAAATGAAGGAATGGCCCCCTGGTCAGTATATTGTGGAGCTATAGAATCTACAAAAAATATTCTATCAATAAAAGTTTATATTGTTTTAAATGCTCTCAACGTGTAATTTGTCTGGCTCGCCTCCTTTAAGTGATCAGGACTGGGCTGGGGATAACTAAAGCTGCCCTAAGGAGGAATTCCACCCTTCTTCTATCAGACATCAGAGTGGAACATTGAGCAGCACAGGCTCCATTTGTGGTGTATTCTGGCCTAGGCCGAGCAGAGCGCAGGTTCAGGGGAGCAATAACCCCTCAGCCACGTAAGAGCCAATTGCCCTACCGGGTGACCGGGTGCCTGTAGCGCCGCTACTCAATAGGTTGGTTAAAAGGAAGATCACTGATTTTCACAATCATCTCATTAACACTACGGAGAACTGTGCAGAGCCTACACAACCTGTATAGCTTACTTTAACCCGGCGCCACATGTTCATATAAGGCGGAACGCAGGGATATGACATCATATCCCAGCACTCAGAGGAAGGATGATGATGATGCGCGGGGAGGTGGTGACGCTGCCCTGAATTAAAGCTAGGGCAGCACCAAAGATGAATATGTCACTGAGCAAGAGCACCACGATTGGGCCTTACTCCGCGGTACTGAAGCATAGTATTTTCTTTAAAGAGCAAATTACACATATTACACATAAAACATATAAAAATATATGCCAAATATACATATTTACATTTTTATGGACTAAAAACATTTATTAGGTAAAAAAAAATGTTTAAAAATAAATATTGCATATTGAATAAAAGTCAAGTTTTACAGCACGATGGCAAGCAACCAGGCCTTTTACTTTTACTCGCAGAGAAGCTGCCAATCAGTAGAATTCTCTTTATTTCGGAGGAAGCCTCTAAACACGCGGCTTTCCCTTTTAGTGGAAGACTCCCGTGTTCAGTCAAACACACGAAACCTAAGGTGGGAAGACGAGGAGCAGCTGAACATAAAAGACACAGACCTTATTCTCGTATGGTGTAGAATGTTGGCCCTAAGCACAAATATTTACAGGCTCCTTATTCATAGAACTAGTGATGAAAAGACTATTTATACATAAAGAGTGCGTTATGTTTCATCAAAACATGCATTGGAGCCACAATCCTTCCACATCGGCTGAGGGGAGCTTTATGAGTAATGGGTAATTTATGAGTTGTACCGCACTGCAGAATGTGAGGTGTCATGAGCAGTGGCGCATCTGTCTTTGGTGGCGCCCCAAAGCCTGGGAAATGCCAACCGCCGCACCCTCCCCGTCCTGACTGCCAGGATATGATGTCATTTCCCAGTGGAGGTTAAGGAGGCCAGCGATAAGATAAAGGAGCCGGGAAGTCTCATCAGCTGTGGATAGATAACACAGTTTGCCTGGAAATGCACCACAGACGTAAGCAAGAGAGAGTTGCTTGTCTCTCCATCCCCCAGTGACTAATTCACACACCGGCACAATCCCACACAAACTATAACATATGCACATACAAACACACACATACACACTAACACACACATATACTTTAACACACACATATACTTTAACACACACACCTACACGCTTACACAGCTGCCCCCCACCTTCATTTCATCGACAGTCCCAACTCTCCCCGACTCAAAGACGCAAAGTGCCTTTTACCTCCATGGTATAAGTGGGTTGGCTGGGGATATCAAAGTAGGGGCACCAAAAGGGCAATCTGCCCCACTTAGTTTTGGGAAGGTTACTGTCACACCCCCCCCCCCGGAATTGTCACCCTAGTCAGCCTAGACAAAGAATAATAACACACATACTAAATGTAACACACTCACTCTCTCTCACACACTTAAACCAGATTCACTCACCAGCCTGTCCTTGGAGAGAGGTTCCTGATCCTGTAGCGTCCATTCCCTCCAGCATTCCCTATACCCCGACGGATCCAGGAAGTAGAGAATAGAACTTCCTGTGCCTCACTGCCCCTATCATATCCATGGGGATCCTGCTGGATCTACTATAATTCCCATGATTCTCATCCAGCCATAGTCTTATGATGAACTTCCTAATCTGAAGCCTAATGGGGCGATTAGGAAAGATATCAGACCTATTCAGTAAAATGACTTAGGAAATGTTATGATGTCATTGCTATGAGAGATGTCTTTTATTGTAAAAGCAATTTAAGCAAAAAAAAAAGTTTTTGAAATAGATTTTACTGTTGGCAAAAGAGAAACTAGGGATGGACCTCTGAAAATGGGGGTTTCGGCCTAAAAATGGGGGATTTCTAGAATGCCCGTGCTGGTGAAGGGCGTTGAAATCATTTGTGGAAGTAAGAATCTGATGGTAAGAAGAATGTTCTTGGAACACCGAGTACAGTGTGAGTACAGTGTGAGTACAGTGTGAGTACAGTGTGAGTACAGTGTGAGTACAGTCTGACCCCAGGGTGGCTCCTGTCCCACTCGTTTGGCAGGTCTGGGTCTTCTGTCTCTATGGCCCAGGGGGCTATTCAAGAACTATTACTACGTGGATGTATTTTAACCTCTTCTTCTCCAGAGGCATCTGTTTGTTAAAACTATTTTTTTATCACGGTGCGAGACAGGGAAGTTTATTTCATAAAAATAATATATTCAGATTCATGGCTTCTTTGAGCTGACGCCTGGGACCTTCTCCTGCAGGAATGGCTGAGGTATAATGTATAATTAAACCAGCAAGCCAGCCCTGTATAATGTATAGATAAATCAGCGATCCGGCCCCCTGTATAATGTATAGATAAATCAGTGACCGGCCTTGTATAATGTATAGATAAATCAGGGATCCGGGCCCCTGTATAATGTATAGATAAATCAGTGAGCCGGCCCCCTGTATAATGTATAGATAAATCAGTGACCGGCCCCTGTATAATGTATAGATAAATCAGCGATCCGGCCCCCTGTATAATGTATAGATAAATCAGTGACCGGCCCCTGTATAATGTAAAGATAAATCAGTGACCGGCCCCTGTATAATGTATAGATAAATCAGTGACCGGCCTTGTATAATGTATAGATAAATCAGTGACCGGCCCCTGTATAATGTATAGATAAATCAGTGACCGGCCCCCTGTATAATGTATAGATAAATCAGGGATCTGGGCCCCTGTATAATGTATAGATAAATCAGTGACCGGCCCCTGTATAATGTATAGATAAATCAGGGATCCGGGCCCCTGTATAATGTATAGATAAATCAGTGATCCTCTTCTGTAAAATTGAATAGAATGTAAAACTCCGGCACTGAAATCCATCTTGAGACTCCTGGACTCCCCCTGAATTGTTTGAGATTCTGTTTTATGTTTTATTAGATCTAAGTTTCAGCACCGAAGTGCACATCTTCCTAACTTCGCTCCACAAATCACCCCAGCTGGTCTTCTGTGTCTTCTAAGAAAATCGTAGGTGACCTGAAGAAATCCTGAAAGTTGTGGGGAATTGGGGGTCAACGAGAAGGTCCTGGACACAGTTTTTATTAAACAGAATAGAAAGGGGAGATTTTTTTCAGTAGTTAGTATGGCCTCCATTGGAGGACATTCATGGAAGACACATCACACCCTACCATCTCCCCATGCCCTGGCCAAACCTGCAGCACTTAAGGGTCCTAAACCTTGAGGACCATGGATGATTCATCGTGAACGCCTTCAAAATGTCCTTCAAAAATGTATCACAGTTATCTACAATATCACAATGTGATGTTCCATTCCTGCATGGTTAAAAATCAAAAACATATGTCACACAAGCGTGCATTTCCACTGTTCA
This sequence comes from Spea bombifrons, assembly GCF_027358695.1. Classification (NCBI taxonomy): domain Eukaryota; kingdom Metazoa; phylum Chordata; class Amphibia; order Anura; family Pelobatidae; genus Spea; species Spea bombifrons. The sequence goes on along the minus strand of NC_071089.1, from coordinate 121,141,302 downwards.
TCACATTTCTCCACCTTTTCCAGGTCCTCCAGAGACCCCCCTACTCCATGGAATTAGCCGGTGTGCAGATTCCGTTACTAACCACCAATTACAGTTTATTTCACAAGGCCTGGTGGGACGCAGACCCTATAATCAGGGGAGAACCCATCTGTAATTACCGAGCGTCTCATTATAACCGAACGCAGTTATTCATCCCCTGTCTTGGGTCTTCACGAGACTCAGAGGAATCCATAGGAGGAAAACGAAACGATTAATTGCAAGGTTACACCGTCCGCCGAGTGTCGGGGTCCCGTCTGCTCCCCAGCTGGGCCTGAGATAAAATTTCATATTTAACCACATGCATGTGTTCTTACATGTGCACACGCATGCAGCCGCCAACAGGACAGAGAAGATAAAAAAAACCTCATTCCACTTTATATATTTGTGCAAATTAAAGAAAAGTTCATTCTTAAGTTCTAACGTCTCAGAGATGAAATCCTTCCACAGGTAACACTCGAGAGACGCAACATTAAGGAAACTCGCGTTCATCTGGGTTCATGGAAGTCATCGTAGAATCGCTGACCGCTGGTGCCTTCCAACACTGAGGGTATAGCCAGGTAAGTACTACTTTATATACCGTACTAAGATATATATACTATCTGTTATCTATCTATTATCTATCCATCTGTTATCTATCTATCTATCTATTTGTTCATCTATTATATATCTATTACCCATCTATCTATCCATCTATATATCCATCCATCTATCTATCTATATATCCATCCATCTATCTATCTATATATCCATCCATCTATCTATCTATCTATCTATCTATGGACAGTATCTCACAAAAGTCAGTACACCCCTCACATTGTTGTAAATATTTTATTATATCTTGTCATGTGATAACACTGAAGAAATGACTCTCTGTTACAATGTAACGCAGCGAGTGTAGAGCCTGTATAACTTTACTGTCCCCTCAAATATAACTCAACACACGGCCATTAATGTCTAAACCTTGGCAACAAAAGTGAGTACACCCCTAAGTGGAAATGTCCAAATTGGGCCCAATTCGCCATTTCCCCTCCCATGGTCTCAGGTGTGAATGGGGAGCAGGTATATTAAATTTGGTGTCATCGCTCTCATGCTCTCTCATACTGGTCACTGGAAGTTCAACATGGCGCCTCATGGCAAAGAACTCTCTGAGGATCTGAAAAAAAGAATTGTTGCTCTACATAAAGATGGCCGAGGCTATAAGAAGATCACCAAGACCCTGAAACTGAGCTGCAGCACGGTGGGCAAGACCATCCAGCGGTCATATCCAGAGGTTGTCTTTGGGAAATAGACGAATGCGTGCTACCAGCATTGTTGCCGTGGTTGAAAGGGTTGGGGAGTCAGCCTGTCAGTGCTCAGACCATACGCTGCACACTGCATCAAATCTGCATCAAATCTGCATGGCTGTCGTCCCAGAAGGAAGCATCTTCTAAAGATGATGCACAAGAAAGCCCACAAATAGTTTGCTAAACACAAGCAGACTAAGGACGCGGATTACTGGAACCACGTCTTGTGAGGAGTGAAAAGACCAGTGTGTCTTGCCTACAGTCAAGCATGGTGGCGGGAATGTCATGGTCTGGACCGGCATGAGAGCACTGGGGAGCTACAGTTAATTGAGGGAACCATGAATGCCAACATGTACTGTGACATACTGAAGCAGAGCAAGAACCCCTCCCTTCGGGGACCGGCCGGGCCGCAGGACAGTATTCCAACATGATAACGACCTCAAACACACCACCAAGACGACCACTGCCTTGCTAAAGACGCTGAGGGTAACGGTGATGGATTGGCCAAGCATGTCTCCAGACCTAAACCCTATTGAGCATCTGTGGGGCATCCTCAAATGGAAGGTGGGGAGCGCAAGGCCTCTGACATCCACCAGCTCTGTGATGTCGTCATGGAGGAGTGGAAGAGGACTCCGGTGGCAACCTGTGAAGCTCTGGTGAACTCCATGCCCAAGAGGCAGTGCTGGAAAATAATGGTGGCCACACAAAATATTGACACTTTGGGCAAAATTTGGACATTTTGAGGGGACAGTAAAGTTACTCTGTTATACAGGCCGTACACTCACTACTTTACATTGTAGTAGAGATCATTTCTTCAGTGTTATCACATGAAAAGATATAATAAAATATTTACAACAATGTGAGGGGTGTACTGACTTTTGTGAGATACTGTCTCTCCTTTCAGGCTTATCTCCATCTATTTTTTTATTGTAAATGTTTCTCCTACTCTCTCTCACACAATTTTAACCAGGCCCAGAATGGCAATAGAAGGACTCGCCTGGCACTTTAAGGCCAGCAGCATCCTGATTGCATAAGGGCGCCCAATGGCTGTATATCCGTGGCATTTGCTTGGCGTCCCAGGTGGCCAGTCCGGCCCGCACCTTTACAATGTTTGTTATCTGTAGAAGATGCCATCAGCTTCATCATAAGAGCACAGAAGCAGAAATTGTATGTTTTGGCCTCAAATATGTGAACTCTATCATGGAGAATTGAATAAAAGTAATAGCCATTTTGTTGATGTTTATATTATTGTGCTGTTGCTGGGGTAACAAGCAAGAAATTTAGTCTCCAAACCAGAATTATTAACCCCGTGACCAGGCAACTTATTCTTTATTCCACAGAGGATGCTCTGTATAAGAAAGTGTTTATAGTTAAGCCTTTTTTATTCCATTCCTCTTCCAGTTCTTGGTCACACAATTTGCCCCGTTCTGTAAGACTATGCGCTGGTCTGTGATCTAGGACAGCTGGTCTCTATGAGAAGGATACTGCAGGTCCTGGTGCTGCTCTCCTGTCTGGGTGACGGACATCCAGTCCCAGGCTGCAGCCTCCAGGGATGGGAGAGTGAGTCCTTCACCCAACCTGGAGATTTGTTGATTGGAGGAGTCTTTGTGGTACACTCTGGATTTGTGAACCCGGAGCTGACGTTTCAGGAGCGCCCACGGCTTCTTTCGTGTGAGGGGTAAGTTGTGTTAATTATAAATTGGGGTTTTTTTAAAAAAAAAATTAACAAGGTTAAAATAGTTGTTGATCACTGGTGTTTGTGGGTAAGAAAAGTCAATCAACACTGATTGAGGCCAATGTCAGTCCCAGGGATCAGAAGATTTTATTTTTATGTAGTAAGCTCAATCCCTCTTCTATCTTACGCAGGCCAGGTGTCAGTATGACCTGCCACCACACTGCCGGTCAGTTGCACCCTACAGCCTGCCCCATGACATTTAGGGTAACTTGCCCCTAAACACAGGAGAGGACATAGTGGCAGCTGCCCTCACCACCGGTCTAAAGACAGATACCGCGAATGACTAGATGTGGTAGTGCCGGCCCTGCTTTTAGCATAGATAACTGGTAACCAACACATAAAGCTGCCAGTACAACCCGATAAAAAAAGTTGTTGTATGTCTCAGACATGTTGAGTGATATCTGGAAAGTTTATTTATTAATCAGCCCACAAACTCTTGGTGAAACTCGTTTCAGGTTCCATGTACGGTATTATAGGGACGTTCTTGGTCTGATGTTCGCGATAGATGAAATTAACAAGTCTCCGGACCTGCTGCCCAATATCACCCTGGGGTTCAGTCTTTTTGACTCGTGTATGTCTGAGCTCCGAGCCATCTGGGGGGCCCTGTCCATGGTGTCAGGGACTAGAAGCCCCGTCCCTCGATACAACTGCCACAGCCCTTCTCTTATGGTCGGTATTGTTGGGGAATTGGTATCCGCCTTATCGCTTCCAATCGCCCGAATTCTCAGCGTTCTCCATTTTCCACAGGTACTGCATTCTCCATTTTCACACAGAGGATTAATAACAATAAATAATAATTAATCCTCCTTTCACTGTCCCCTGGTGTTATTATAATATTATTATGCTATAATTCAATAACAACACCGACATAAATGTAATATACATATGTATTAACCAAACAAACTTGCCCGATATAAGAGATGAACCACCCAAAAAAGACCCCCAAAAAAGCCACCCTCATTCACACAAACCTATAAATATATTTTTATCTTCCACTTGTATATCAATTCTTCCATTTCCCATCCCATATAATAAAATCCCTTTCATATCGCATAATAACATAACTACGTTATCATACGTTTTGGCTGGAGACCCAGGCAACATTAAGACGATCTGCTCGGTTTCCCAGCGATTTTCTAAGCGAGTTTGAAGAAGTAAATGCTCATATTGAAATGTTTTCTTTTAGATAAGCCATGGAGCCACGCTGTCGGCTTTGAGCAACAAGAAGGTTTTTCCATCGTTCCTTCGCACTGTCCCCAGTAATATGTTTCAAAACATTGCCCTTACTCAACTCATCAGCCGCTTTGGTTGGATGTGGTTAGGGATGTTGGTTGTCGATAACGACGTCGGGGAGCAAGGAGGTCAAGTCATCCGAGCAGGGATAGAGAAAAGCGGGAGCTGTGTGGCATTTCTCGAGAAGATTCATTTGAGCTACTCCATGAGACAGATCCAGAGAGTGGTGGACGTCATCGAAGCAAGTTCTGTGAAGGTCATTGTCCTCCACAGCCCTGAAGTTCATGTTAAAGCTCTGCTGGACGCCTTATACGACAGAGAGGTGACTGGGAAGGTATTCATTTCTTCTGCTTCTTTTGGGATAACTCCTGGTTTATTCTCCAAAAAGGCTTGGAGTGTCTTGAACGGGACCATTGGGTTGATTCCTAAGACAGGAAAAATGCCAGGATTTGAAGAGTTCCTCTACAGGTTACATCCATTCGATTCCTCCAAATACCCTTTCATGGGGCTTTTCTGGGAGAAAGCTTTCAGCTGCCAATGGCCAACCGAGGGTAAAACGCAAGGATCGCCTATTCAAGTTACAGCGCAGGAGCTGTGTACAGGGAATGAAACACTTGGTGAAATGATGTCATCATTATTTGAGATCAATGACCTCAGCTACACATACCATGCCTACCTAGCTGTATATGCATATGCCCACTCAATGCATGCCCTACTCGAGTGTCAAACAGTGAGAGGACTCTTACAGAACAGGACGTGCGGGACGGTGAATTCAATACAACCATGGCAGGTAAAAAAAAATCTTTAGAAATAAATATCTGATAACGTAAAATATGAAAATGTTGTCTATTTCTATGTTAGAAAATGTAAGAATCCAAGGTACCCATTTACTCTATTTAGTTTGGGTCTAAAAAATGTGTTTTTGGCAAAAAGTAAGATGAAAATAATCAGCCCTAAAATATTTCTTCATTAATTTATTCACAAAGATCCTTCAGTACCTCAAGAAAACTCCTTTCCGAGCCAAGACGGGCGAAGTCTTTACATTTAATGCAGACGGGGACATCCCCGCATCGTACGACATTATGAACATTCAGATTCTGGACGATCATTTTAACCTGGTAAACGTCGGGAGATTCGACCCGGAAGCCAGGCAGGAGGACAAAATCACCATAAATCAAAGTGCGATCCTCTGGGGTGATCGGTTCTCACACGTGAGTCGTTACAGTGACAAACACAGGATTCTGATAAAAAATCATTCAGATCCATTTTGTTGGAAAACTAAAATTATTTTCCACTCTTCCATCTTTTCTTTTCTACTCTACTATCGTCTTTTTTCCCCTCCCTATTCCCCTTTCTTTCCCTCACCTTCTTTCAACCTTTAATTTTTCTCTCTCTCTCCTTTTTCTTTATCTCTCTCACTGACTTTCTTTCCATCTCCTTGTTACCTCTTAATTATTTCTCTTTCTTTTTTCACTTCCTCTTTCTTCTCTCTTTATTTTTTCATTTTCTCTCTCTTTCCTTTCTTTCCTCTCTTCTCTCCTATCTTTCTCTTTTCACCTGTTCCTTCTTTCCTCTCCCTCACTCTTTCTTCTCTTACTTTTTGCTCTTTCTTGACTCTCTTTCTTTGAACCTCTCTTTCCTCTTGACAGTATCACTCTTTTTTTCCCTCCATTCTCCCCCTTCGTTTTTTGGACACTTGGGATTTGTAATGCTGGTCGGGATGGGGATCGTGGTGAAATGTGTGCACTCTGATAGGACGTTACTTTAAGTTCCACCCAGAGTGATCAACATCTCCCTCAGGGGATAAGTCTCATACACGCCGTATATTAGGCACACGTCATCTTCTGAAGAGTTACTGCTGAAACAAAACCAAATTATTCCGACAAACTGGGATGTTTCAAAGAGAGGTCAACCATTTAAATTTCAATCAAACATAGAGATAAATGCTGACATGGAGGAATGGCTCAGTGAACTACTCTCATTCGCTACTCTCTCCGCAGTACTTGGTGCACCTCTGGTCACTGTGCTCTCTGCTACTCCAAAAGACAGCAGCTTTTCCACATATTTTATTCACATACGTCTATTTTGACCTAACGGGAACGCTTCTCCCTGCAGGTTCCGCTCTCTGCGTGCAGTAACAGCTGCCAGCCCGGGTACCGGAGGTCTGCTCGGCGGGGGGAACCTATCTGCTGCTTCGATTGCGTGCCATGCTCCACAGGTGAGATGGCCAACCAGTCAGGTACGTCCAGCCGCAATTCAACTCAATTCCACAGAAATGTAAATCAAAAGATACATTCCACAGGATTCAGCGTCTGAGATGAGTACTGAGTCATTGGTACCGGTTTGAAGGCAGGGGTGCCAGGAGGCGTAGGTCTCTGGACATAGTTGTCCGACTATGGCTTAAAGTAACAGATCGATTTATTTCAACCAAACATCCAGCGCAAATAACGGGTGTTGTCGAAGAACACTTTTGGATGTTGAAAAGAAAGAGAATAAGAAAAAGGGAATTATTTCAGGTTATGTGTGAATGCAGTAATTTACCAAAAAAATGTTGCAGCCCCCCCCCCCGCAAGACCTACAGTGGGGCCCTCAAGCTCCTTCTAAAACACAATTACATACTAACACACACACTATAACATACTCACACACAATAACATGCTAACATAATACACTTACACACACATTGTTACATACTAACGCTCACAGTAACATACTCACACACACTCAGTAACAAACAGTACTTACACACACGTACTCACACACAGACAGTAACATACTTACACATACCCATACACACTAGCATACTTACACACATAGTTATATAATTAGACTCACATACTCACGCACATTCAGATCTTTGCACACGTGCAGTAACACACTGTAACATCTACACACATACACACACAGTAACATCTCACAGACAGACACACACAAAGCAACATACTTACACACACGCACAGTAACATACTTAGACACGCACTCACACATCCTTCTACTTTTGCCCATTGGACAGTATCTTCTCTGCTCACTCAAGGTCCTTCCTTGCATGCAGTCTGAGTACTGAAAACTGTTGTCCCAGCGTTTAGACTCAGTCAGTGTGCTAGGACTAAGGAAGTGAAGCCCAGAGGTCCTACAGTATGCCCGGACCAGGATGCAGGAGAGGCTTGGCAATGCTGGAGCAACGTGGAGGCCTCCATTGGGCCAGCGTTTGAAATGTGGGAATATAGTCCAAATACTCATGCTAACCCTGAAATCCTGTCTCCTTTTCTTTCAGATTCATCCGAGTGCTATAAATGCCCTGACAATCAGTGGCCTAATGAGATGAGAGACAGCTGTGTACCAAAGGTAATAGAATTCCTCTCATACCAGGAGCCATTAGGCATTATATTGGTGACCATGGTGACCATCTTCTCATGCCTGACCTTCTGTATATTGTTTATCTTTATTAAACACCGGGAAACTCCAGTAATTAAAGCCACCAATAGGGAGCTGAGCTATGTCCTCCTGGTGTCTCTCATGTTCTGCTTCCTCTGTTGCCTACTGTTCATTGGTCGTCCATCCACTTTTTCATGTCTCCTGCGCCAAATCTGCTTCAGTATTGTGTTCTCCATCAGCATCTCCTCCGTTCTGGCTAAGACTATCATGGTGATACTTGCATTTAAAGCCACCAACCCAAACAGCCCCTTGAGGAAATGGTTAGGACCAAAGATACCCCGTAATGTGGTAGGACTTTGCTCTGTGATGCAGACTGGAATCTGCTCAGCTTGGCTTCTCGTGTCTCCTCCGTTTCCGAGGATGAACACAGAGTCTGTAAGCCATAAAATGATATTTGAATGTGATGAAGGACATAACCTCTTCTTTTACATGGCAATGGGGTTCATGGGCCTCCTAGCAATGGTCAGCTTCGTGGTCGCCTTCCTGGCGCGAAACCTGCCTGGTAACTTCAACGAGGCCAAGCTCATCACATTCAGCATGTTGGTCTTCAGCAGCGTCTGGGTGTCATTCATTCCTGCCTATCTGAGCACCAGGGGCAAATACACAGTGGCCGTGCAGATATTCGCCATCCTGGCATCCAGCGCAGGACTTCTGAGCTGTATCTTCATCCCCAAATGCTACATTTTACTGGCGAGACCAGAGAGGAATAACAGAGAAAAGTTCACGAGCAACAGAACGTCAAGACATATTGGACAATAGAGATCTTCCAATCTAGAAAGACATCTTGGCTACAGGCTCTACTGAGTCCAGTGACTTAATGCAGCTTTTAATCCCGACTCTCAATCTTTCTAAACAGTGGAAAATCGGACTATTTGCATGTTCCCTTGGTGAACTTAATATACATGCACCTTGTGTGTTTTTCCTTTCTATTAGACTTAAAGAAGTGGACTCTGCCTCTTGTGTTCTGTTGTATTGATTATATTGATGTAAATCGAATTGTACTTAGAAGGTCGTCATAATGTGTTTACTAACATATTACATATTCTTAACCACACATCAGTACACAGCCCTGCACATCCAATCGAATGCTGCTGCCAGACTCATCTTCCTCTCCCATCGCTTTACTAACCTCTCTCCCCCCTGTCCGTCTCTCCCCTCTGTCCGTCTCTCCCCTCTGTCCGTCTCTCCCCTCTGTCAGTCTCTCCCCTCTATCCGTCTCTCCCCTCTGTCCGTCTCTCCCCTCTATCCGTCTCTCCCCTCTGTCCGTCTCTCCCCTCTGTCAGTCTCTTCCCTCTATCCGTCTCTCCCCTCTGTCAGTCTCTCCCCTCTGTCATTCTCTTCACCGGCTGGCTGTGCGCTTCAGGATTCATTTCAAGATCCTTGCTCTTACTTTCAAGGCCCTTCTCAGCGGTTCCCCTCCCTACATCTCCTCACTCATCTCTAAATACCCTCCTAACCGGTCCCTCCACTCATCTCTAAATACCCTCCTAACCAGTCTCTCCTCACTCATCTCTAAACACACTCCTAACCGGTCTCTCCGCTCATCCAATGATCTCCTTCTATCCTCTCCTCTGATTTCTAGCTCTCATGCCCGCTTACAAGATTCCTCCAGAGCTGCCCGTATCCTCTGGATTGCTCTCCCCCGGTCTATCCGTCTCGCCCCCGGTCTATCCGTCTCTCCCCGGTCTGTCCGTCTCTCCCCCAGTCTGTCCGTCTCTCCCCCGGTCTATCCGTCTTTCCCCCGCCTTTATTCCTTCAAAAATCCCTCAAGACCCACTTCTTTAAGGACGCTTACAACATAGCACATTAACGCCCCCCATATTCCTTTAGCTCACCTTTCCTACTCCCTCCCCTGCAATACTCTTACTAGTGTGTCTGCTCCATCCCTAACAGCGGCACTTTTACCTATTGCGTAATACACCCTAACTCCCTCTAGATTGTAAGCTCCTGTGCGCAGGGCCCTCCTCACCTGTTGTCTCTGGTAGTCAATTTGTTACGTTATATACTACTTGTTATGTGCTGTCTACCCGATGTACAGCGCTACGGAATTTGATGGCGCTATATAAAACAATAAATAATAATGATGATAATAATAATAATATCAGCACCGATTGGGATGTTCGGATTTTATTATTTCAGAGTAGAATTTGATGGTCAGCTCCAGACTCTGTGACCCTGGGGAACAATCTCCCTGAGGTTGGGGTAAAAACACGTGACTCCACGTATCCCGGTGTGATACTTAGAGGTTCCTGGAGAGTGGGCTCAATATAGTTCTTCTATAGCCGGCGACCATCCCTGTGTGCCCAATGAAAAGGTACTGGCGATCCTGTATAGGATCTTTGGGAGTTACTCTGCTCTGATTACTTAGGTACTTCTTATAACAATCAATCTGCAGAAAGAAAAATAAGTAGCGAACATGCAATTCCCTAAATAAATATATAATTCACATCAATGCAATATAAACCTCTATTATTAATGACCGATGGGAAGCAAATAAGGTTTTCACAGTGCTATGTGCTCTGTTACCACTGGGTGGCACTATTGTGTCACTATCTGATCAGCATATATAATACAATATAACAAAATAATACTTTCTGAAATATATACATTCTATTAAGCAAGAATATTCAATCTTTATGTTACCTGACATCTAAGTAGCACGAACATTATTGTGTATTAAACCAGATCCTATATATATACCTATACATATGTATATATATACAAATATATATATATATATATACATATACACACATATACACACATATACACACATATACACACATATATGTACTGTATATACACACACATTATGTATAGTAGAAGTAACACATTGTAGATATAATTATTTAGCACAGTATGCTACATGAGCTGGATTTAATATAGTGGAGTCAGGTCCACAAACACTCAGCTTTTGGTGGCGGTGGGTTGTGCCTTTTGGCTGCCCCTTGAAGAAATTACTTGTACTTTGAGGGGAGTGTAACCAGAGAAGAAGAAGAAGATTGGGGTTTCACTGTGGCCGTATCACTTTCAATCACCATATGATACATTGCATATATATTCCTGCAACCTCTACCTGTCTCTGTGGCGCAATCGGTTAGCGCGTTTGGCTGTTAACCGAAAGGTTGGTGGTTCAAGCCCACCCAGGGACGAGGTTGGTATTTTTCTGAAAGACGGCATTCCCGTGTTTGCAATGCCAATGCCCTAAAGAATATATTGAAAGACTAAAATGTGAAATCTTTAAAGTTTTCCAACCTTAAGACAAATCTTCTTATTCCACTTGTGAGAAGCATGCCAATCCCTCCATAAAAAAACACAGGAAAAACTTCTTGGCATAGTGCCAATTTTGGAATGCTTAGATTATTATTATTAATTTTTTGTTTTTTAACTTAGGCCACGTCTACAATACTACATGTTGTTAATAATCCGGGCAGCCGTTACCAAAATAGTGGCTGGCAAGGGGAGAATGCCGTTTTCATACAATATCATAAATGACACAAGTTGTTAACCCTACGTGCCAATTAATCTTATGCAACGCCAGTTGTGCTTAAACAGAAAAGTGACATTATAAAAACAAAATTAGCAGAGGATGGTTTCGATCCATCGACCTCTGGGTTATAGGCCCAGCACGCTTCCGCTGCGCCACTCTGCTTTTCATATAGTGGTTTGTCCGAGGGGAGAATGCTGTTTTAATGCAATATCATCAATGACAGAAGTTATTAACCCTATGTAAAAACGACATCTAGCAGAGGATGGTTTCGATCCATCGACCTCTGGGTTATGGGCCCAGCACGCTTCCGCTGCGCCACTCTGTTTTTCGTGGCACTTTCTTCACAAATGATAAAACACATTAATTCCTGACTTTTTTTTCTCCAAATCTCTTCTTCAAGCTTCGAAAGGGCCAACTTTTTGCCACTTTCTTCCCAAATGATAAAAAACCATGAATATCTGACTTTTTTTTCCAAATCTCTTCTTCAAGATTCGTAAAGACAATTTAGGAGTACAAGTTCTCACCATCATGAAATAATTTATAAACAGTTGAGATACAACTGTCAATTCTTCTGCTATGGTCACTAAGCCCTCTGGAATGCTGAAGGTTTAAAGTCATAATCCTCACTGCTTCTCTGAAAACATTCACAAGTGGTTGTCTCTGTGGCGCAATCGGTTAGCGCGTTCGGCTGTTAACCGAAAGGTTGGTGGTTCAAGCCCACCCAGGGACGGCTTTACGTTTTTCCGCAAAAAATGTCTTCCCATGGGTATAATGTATATAACGGAATCAGCATATTCACACGTCGACGTTTAAAATCCTGCCAAAAATGGATTTCAGAAACGGAAAGAGATTGAACAAAGTACAGTAGGGAAGATTTCAAAGGATGAGAACAAGAGGCTTTAATCTAACACTAGAGGGTCAGAGGCTTAGATAGACTATAAGGTCAGTTTAACTTTACAGAGAGGGTGGTAGATAAGTGGAACAGCCTCCCAGCAGAAGTAGTAGAAGGTAATACAGTGCATGGGATAGGGATATGGCTCCTGAACCTAAGATTGTTAAATTTGCAATTCGTATGAATCTGAATACACAAGTTTACTATTAGAAATGAGACGGGAATCCTACCTGAACATGTTGATTCCTGGAGGTCTTTATTCATGTTTTGAATTCTACCCCTTTTTATAAAATATATATATATTTTTTTTCTGACTTGTTTTTGTCTTGCAGTAAATGGTAGGACAGTTTAATTAATATATTAATATATACATTGTCCGGGGTTGGGGGGTTGTTATCATGTCCCTCAATTTTTTTACTGAATTAGATATCTTTTCAACATAAGTTGTACTTTTTTACTACTCCGTAAAGATGAGGATATATTTATATATTTGTAAAATGTGTACTTTACACGAACATATTAATTTATGTACAATGTTTTTTTCTTCATTTTTAAAGTAATGGCCCCTGTTTTGGGCGACGTGATTGAACTATTATCTGGATGTTTTCATTTGATTTTTTATTTGTTTATATGCTTTAGTTTTTCTTCTAATGGTTAATGAAAACCCATGGCGATTTTCTGAATATCACGCCCCTGGCAGAAGAGGGAGAAAAGAAGGGGTTAATGGAGGAGAGATTTCGGCAATATACGAAGGGGGGGGGGAGTTCACGCCCCCGCCCTGTGTCTGGGGCCGAATTGCTGAGCTGTCAGGGATCAGACTTGTTTTGTTCACTGAACTCTTCGATGACGCTGTAGGAAAGGTCATTGCCTGATCAGCAGCCAAACGCAGGAGCAGCGCAGCCGGGGGGGGGGCGCGAGTGTGCAACACACTCAGTAATAGTGCAGCGGGAGCGTGTAACACTTTCATTTATAAACTGCTATTTCTATACACATTATTGGGGCTTTTAGGGCTGTAGAACCCTGCGATACCCTCATACCCTAGAAAAGAGGGGCATCAGGGGAGGAGAGAGGGGCAGCAGAGGTTTGGGCCCAGAGAGGGACTGGCCAAACTAAACAAAGGACATTTGGGAAGTATGCTCTCACTAATATTCTAGAGCCAATCACTCCATTCACTAATAGTGTGAACTCAACATTTCTACTCACTTATTGTCCATTCCAGATGCAGATCAGCGGACGGCTCCACCAATGCCCTTGCACAGAAAGCCAATCAAAGGAGCCCAGAAAGGATCCAGCCAACACCTGTCATCCTCCATTGAATTGGTAAAAAAAAAAAAAAAAAAGACAATCAAGTGCATTGTGAAGAAGCCTGAATAATGAAATCGGAGCAGTGTCCACTAACCCTCATACTCACCGGCGGCTCTTCCATGGGAAGCTTTCACTGACATTTCCAAAGATGAATGTGATAAGTTATTGTGAATTTTATTTATTTTTTATGGGCAATAAATGTAGGAAGGGCAGCTGTGACATTACGCTCACGTGCACGTTAGCAGGGATCGGTGTTTTTCCAGCATGCTGTTCAGCTGTTCTCACGGCAAATCAGGTGGCAGCATGCTGGTACTTTTATGTTTCTTTTTAACGTCATTGGTTGTTATGATGAACGCAGCCACGTCCGGCTGCCCGCTCCACAGACCAATGAAGGTTTTGGTTTTTTTTACTTTCTTTTACTCATTTCGAACCGAAGATTGGTCACACACTGATATGAGATATATATGAGATAGGTTGCTGGCACTCTAGGGGTTAACCTATGTATAAAGAATTAATTTTTCTTTAGTTACATAAAAAGGTCAAAAAAGAAATAAAAAGTCCTAGGTTAAAGCCCGGCCCCCAGCCACGCCTCTAACCACACCCTTAAATGGGAAGTATAACAATATTTGCTTCTCAGGCGCCCAAGAGGTTAATTTCCGCAGCTACCTGGAAAGACGTTACCTGTGCATGCGCAGCAACGTCTTAACGGGACTTTCCCAGCTGGCCAGGTTCATCTAAATCACTGACACAAAATACATATTTCTTAATATTAAACATTTACCTGCTTTTCAATTCTTTCTGAAATAATAAATACGTTTTGTCTTTTTCCGATGAATTCGTAATTTTTTTTTTTTTTTTTAGCCCTTTGTGTTCCTGGCTTTATGTGAAAAATGAAAAGCGCAGAGTATTTTTGCTGAGTCGGCAGTTTGCGGGCTCTGCCTGTGAGATTTGGGATAAAGGTAACTCCGGTTACGCCGGGCAAAGTACCCGTTCTGCTCGTTAACAAAAACACCCAGGGCCGGGCGCCACCTGTGGGGGTCCACACTGCAAATGAAGCTGGGGGTCTGCCGTGGGGCCCGGATAGATTCTAGCTGACCAGACTCCAGCTGGGGGTCCACACTGCAGCTGAGAGACCCCCTGAAACCGGGGGTCGGCTCTGGGGACTAGTTATATTCTAGCCGAGAGACCCCCTAAAGCCGGGGGTCCGCAGTGCAGCTGCTTTTTCTTGCAATCTATCTATACAAAGGTTCAACTTAATTAAAAAATCCAGCTGATGGAAAGAATGTAGCTTGACATAATGGTGTTTGCAATATACTGTATTGGCTCGGATATAGGCCGCCCCCGTATATAGGCCGCACCCTAAAAGTTTCTTTAAAAAAGCACCAAAAAAACATGCTGCCACTCTGTCCCCCCCCCAAGATATGCTGCCACTGTCCTCCCTCCCCGAGATACACTGTCCTCCCTCCCCGAGATATGCTACCACTGTCCTCCCTCCCCGAGATACACTGTCCTCCCTCCCCGAGATATACTACCACTGTCCTCCCTCCCCGAGATACGCTGCCACTGTCCTCCTCTGCCCCCCCCGACTTACCGGAGCAGACTCCCGGGTGTCTTGCGGGGCCGGCGGGGGACATCTACGCAATACAACTTCCGGTGCCGGAAGTTGTATACGCGTATTGCGTAGATGTCCCCCGCCGGCCCCGCAAGACACCCGGGAGTCTGCTCTGGTAAGTCCGGGGGGGCAGAGGTAAAACGCATCGTGCGGACGGTCCGCACGATGCGCTTAGACAACCTCACGTGCCGGCACCCCCCCTGTGGGAAGTGCTGGCAGGGGAGGCTGTCTGAGCGTATCGGGGAGTAGGATGCAGGTCCCCTGCACCGCTGCGGGGGATCTGTATCCTAACCCTGCTGCCTGCCCGGCACCCGGAACTGCATGTCCCGGGCGTCGGGCGCTAGACCCCGAATATAGGCCGCACCCCCACTTTAAAGACTTAATGTGGGGGAAAAAAGTGCGGCCTATATTCGAGCCAATACGGTATATATATTAAAAATCCATGTTATGTATATAGTATGGTAGCTGCCATCTTAACCCCCCCCATTAAGTTATCTCTCTCCGGTCATTAAGTTGCTGATTTCCATCGGTTGGTTTAGGCAGCCATATGGGAAGGAAGAGGATTGGATAATGCTAGTTTTGGCTACTTTAAAATGCATTGAAGACAAGTGGTCCCATTTAACCCGCTGAATTGCCATTTTACCCCATCCCTGAGGGCAGAGGATCTGAATATTCTCACAATCAAGCAGAGGACATGCGCAGCTCCCGGGGAAGTGTGCCGCTAATACGCATGAGCTGGCATTTCGGGATCTCTGCCCAGACCGGTCGTACGTCATCACAGCCTGAAAAACACAACTTCACGCCAAATCCAAGCAGCGAAGACAAAGGTGACCCGTCCGAGGGAACAAAGTCCCCCCCGCCAGAGTCCCGTACGGCCCGTTCCCTGCGCCCCACATCACAACAGGACTGGCAAAAACATGCATTTTGGGAAAGGATTCCACAGTCTTGTTTTATATCCCAAATGCCCCTGTGTGGTCATCTTGTGTAAATAAAATGCCCCAGTCTTTGGCTCAATGGGAAGATTCTCAGGGGTTTTACCCCGGTCCCAAGGTCTAGGGGTGAATGGGCAAATTCTCTGGGGTTTTTCCCCAGTCCCAAGGTCTAGGGGTGAATGTGTCCCAATTCGTGCTTTTCTCCCCTGCTATACACCTGCTTGAATACAGGTGACTACAGGTAATATTTTCTTTCTGACAAGTCATGGTTTCCACAAGGACCTTTATGAGAAACGATTTCATCGATCAGCCGGAACCTTTGTGGTACTTTGGGTTATGAAAGGGTTAATGTGACTGACCCACAGCAAAGTGTCCCCGGGATATATTTATCAGTGACGGTGTTACAGGTGAATCCAGTGCAGGTATGGAGGCTGTTTTTATGAACTGGGTGGTAGGGGAGGGGGCTTGTTTTTCCGAGTCCTGCAGCCAGGACGGCCTGACGGGGAGAGCTTGAAGTTTAACCAGGTAGATTAATCATTAAAGAGCTGATGTGATAACAATGAGACAAACAAGGGTTCCTGGGAGAAGTGGCTTAGTGAGAGAATCCCTGAGTGTCTGATGGTAAAAGGACGTTAAATCAACGAGGCAGCCAAAGTGAGTATTAGAATTCTGTAGAAATGTGAGTTGGTATTTGGGTGGGCCGGGTGGTGGACTTCCATAGCGGTAAGCCATAGGAGATGTTTCGTTTTGCATGTGAAGTGTCTAAGTACAGCCGATATCTTCGTCTGGTGAGTGAAAGACTCAATTTCTGTTAATGAGAAGACATGGCCGACTTTTGAACAGGATTTATGATGGTTCACAGCGGAAAACTCATTCTAGAACTGTTCTAAGGACACTTGGGCTGACAGGTGGACCTCCAGACAGATTAGACTTTTTGGTGGGCTTGGAGATAAAAGCAACTGCCGGAATATTAATCAACTTGATTCTTTTATGCGAGCTCGCAAAGGGCAGAGCCTTCTCCTCCAACCAGTAGTAGTCCCCAACGTTTGTTTTGTGAAAGTCGTATTGCGATTGTTACTTTTCGGCGCCCCTCTGTGGTAACGAAGCTCTATAAATAAATGCCATGTATGGTGATGGGTAGAGAATGACTACAGCCATTTTTTCAGCAGCTTGTAACGTTCCAACCATGAGAGGTACCAGGAGATACAAACACGTGATAGAAACTCCGGATCCTGGGAAATGGGAGGTAAATGTCCAACATAATCCACAAGCTTCTGTCAGTTGACCCAGGGTCTCGTCAAGAGTGATATTCCAACCCTAGAGGTGATGTTCTTGGTATCGTCCATAACGGACCTTGGTCAAAGAAACTTTGAATCTGCCGGCACATCAGCCCCTTTTGGCCCCTGTCTAATCTGCCCATTCTTTCTGCTGTAAAGACTCAAACCCTAATCAGGTCATGTATAATTCCCTCACTGTATTACCCTCTGCAACTTCTGCTGGAAGGATGTTCCACTTTTCCGCCAACTTCCAGCAGTCATAGTCAACAGCCAAACGTGGCTGAAACAAGGTCAGTTTGGACCATACCAAATACAAGGCACTTTTTACTCTCTTTGGGGTGGAGATCTGAGCCTGAGATCTATGAGTTGTATATCATCTAAAACTCATGTAGTAGACCCAACAAAACAGTAACCAAAATGGCTTGAGAAGATGATTTGAGAAAACACTTATGGAGTTTTATAGTCATGTTCGTGGCAGACTATGCGTTAAGTAACCCACGGTTTATTCCAGCTAGCTGGATATGAGGAAACTCTGCCCATTAGCGAGAAGTCTAACCCCATCACCCGGGAACTGGATAAAGCCGACCCCAACCAATTGGTCCAGCTCTTGAGAGACTGCGATGCGGAAATATTCCAGGAAGAAGATGAGACCATCATCAATTATCAGGTGAGGCATGGAGGTGTGGAGTTATGACCAGAAATGCTGGGTTTACTGCCGGAGGATCTTCTCAAACTAATCTAGTATATGTTTTGGGGCCTAGTAACTAAAAAACATAGACCTATCTACATGTCACTAAGGCTATTGACGCAGTCACTCATAGAAGACATTGATAAACTGCAAGCTTTGACTTTTGGACGGTCAAATAGTTGAATGGAGATTTGTTATTTCGCAGATTTCTCTGAAATGAACAATTTTAATGTGAAAATATTTATGCTAAACATCTCGGCGTGCAGTGACAAAGGCTTCGCTTGTCTTTTCAGAGGCTGTACAGTGAATCGGCCTTAAAGACGGTGGCAGACATTGCAAAGAGAGTGCAGGAAATATTAAAGGTGAGTTACGATGTCCGCCGTGATGTCATAGCCACTTCCACATCGGGGCAAAGATTTTTTTACATTTTGAACTAATCTTAAAAAAAAATACATTTTACATTACATTGTATTTATATATAGTGCTAACCAAGGGCGGAACCATAGGGGGTACAGCCGGTGCAAGGCATCAGGGTCCACTCCCCCCAAGGGACCCGCTGAGGAATATCATATGATCTCCCATCACTCGTATAATGGAGGTCTCTGCATTGCGAAGCCCCCTGTCTAGTGTGAGCCCCCCAACACCAGCACCTCAACCCCCCCCATGGCTTTTGCCTCACTAAGTCTGAGTGCCGGGATAGGACGCTATTTCCCAGTGCTCACATTTAGTGAGGAGCAAAAAGGAGGACCAAGAGAGAGCTGTCAGCAAAGGATGTGCGTATGTTAGTATGTGTGTGTGTGTGGAAGCATGTTAGCGTGTGTGTGAGTAAGTTAATGTGTGTGTAAGTGTGTATGTATGTTAGTGAGTGTGTATGTCTGTTTGTGTGTGTATGTTTGTGTGTTTATGTATATGATTGTGTGTGTGTGTGTGTAAGTATGTTAGTGTGTGCAGATTTATGTTTGTGCGTGTGTTTGAAGAGCATCTTACTGTGTGTATGTATTTTATTGTGTGCGTGGAAGTATGTTAGTGTGAGTGTGTTTGTGTAAGTATGTCAGTGTGTGTTTGTAAGCGTGAGATGTGTGTGTGGAAGCATGTTAGTGTGTGTGGAAGTACGTCAGTGTGCACAAGTGTGTTAGTGTGTTAGTGTGTTAGTGTGTTTGTGTGGATGTATGTTAAGGAATCTTACAGGCTGGGAATCGAACAAATGCGAAAATAACGATGAGGTGTAAAACAGGGGCGAGATTTAATGGGGAGGGTTAAAGCAACACAAGAGAGAGAGGAGTAGCTTAATGATGAGGAGAGATGTCAAGAAGGGAATAAAAAAGACAAAAGTGAGCAGCAAAGAAAACGTTTAATACAAAAAAAGTAAATTGGGAGAGGTAAAAAAAAGTGAAAAGTAAAGGAAAATACAAAAAAGATACAGGGAGACATCCAGGTGGAGGTTAATAAATACTCTCTGGGAGAGGGGTAACAGATGGGGAACGGGGTAATAGATGGGGAACGGGGTAACTGATGGGGAACGGGGTAACAGATGGGGAACGGGGTAAATGATGGGGAACGGGGTAACTGATGGGGAACGGGGTAACAGATGGGGAACGGGGTAACTGATGGGGAACGGGATAACAGATGGGGAACGGGGTAACAGATGGGGAATGGGGTAACAGATGGGGAACGGGGTAACAGATGGGGAACGGGGTAACAGATGGGGAACGGGGTAACAGATGGGGAACGGGGTAACAGATGGGGAACGGACTTCATGAGAACTGAACCCAAAAGAACTGAGTTTGGAAAATCTCTAATTCAGCTTTTACTCCAACATAGTTTTCAGTCGTCGGTCTCGTCTTAGATTCAGGAGCCGTATGTCTATCCCATGCATGCTTAATACCCTCACTGTATTACCCTCTACCACCTCTGCTGGGAGGCTGTTCCACTTATCTACCTCCCTCTCATTTTCAGAATCCTGAAGATGGTCTAATAGTCATCAGCGGATGTGGGACATCAGGGAGACTGGCTCTCCTCCTTGCGGTGAGCACCTTGACTTTCATCACTTTGTTATAAACCGACCACCAATTGGTGAGATAATAAGTCAATCATTGGATCGTGGAACGTTCTTCTGTAGAATCTTCATAATGGGCTATCTAAGAGTTAATATTTCAATAGGCAGCTCATTTGGAAAGCTCCCGGGTACGCATATACCACGCCGATAATCTCTTTACAATTATTATTTAATACATCCCCTAAATTCATCCAGAAGAACCAAAGGCATCGCTAAATCCGCTGATAAAGAGAACCAATCGGGAAACAAATAACTTCATTCACTTTAAGAACAACGAGGAATCCAAGAATATCAGTTAATAAATGATTAGTGATGATTTTTTTAATTAAAAGATTTCATAAAAAAAAATCCAAAAAACATCCAACAATTAATAACAGAAGCAGCAACAAAAGCACCCCCCCCAAAAGTCTTTTCTGTCTTTTTCTGCATTTTTTTTTAAAGCCTGGCCTATTTGATTTATATAACCATGACTGCTAGCCAAATGAATAGAAGAAAATTTAATAATTTTTTTTTTACCTAATTCAAGTATAATTCCATTTGACGATGTCAGCATTTATTACTTTGGAAAATTTCTAGGGAAAAACCTCAGAATGTGGAATTTGGGGACAGATAAGACGAGCCGCTTACCCGTTTAATAATTATTAACAATTATAAAGCTTTTCTATGAACTGTTGACACACGGAACAAAACACGCAAACTAAACGTGGTATTTGTGCAATGCTCCAAAAAACAAACAAAGTGTCCGTCCTGCTACTGATTGTGTAAATGCTGATTAAGCGACAGACATTACTATAAACAGTCCTCAGAGGACATGTTACCAAAACATTTTCCGGATTTTTCGAATTTAAAATGTACAAAGTTCTCTTAGAAGGGCCAGTAGTGATGGGAAGTCAGTGTGAATTATTTTTAGATCATACAGAGAAATGTATGTAGATCTAGCCCAACTTGGAGAAGACAAAAATGTCTGTAATACACCTAAGTCAAATCCTTGTTATTAGTTATGTTAGATGAACATTCACGATAGGGCGATTGTTCTTTGAGGAACATTCATGATGGGGTGATTGTTCCTTGAGGAACATTTATGATGGGGTGATCGTTTCTTGAGGAACATTCATGATGGGGTGATTGCTCTTTGAGGAACATTCATGATGGAGTGATCGTTTCTTGAGGAACATTCACGATAGGGCGATTGTTCTTTGAGGAACATTCATGATGGGGTGATTGTTCTTTGAGGAACATTCATGGTGGGGCGATTGCTCTTTGGGGAACATTCATGATGGGGTGATCATTTCTTGAGGAACATTCATGATGGGGTGATTGCTCTTTGAGGAAAATTCATGATGGAGTGATCGTTTCTTGAGGAACATTCATGATGGGGCTATTGTTCTTTGAGGAACATTCATGATGGGGTGATTGTTCCTTGAGGAAGATTCATGGTGGGGCGATTGCTCTTTGAGGAACATTCATGATGGGGTGATCGTTTCTTGAGGAACATTCATGATGGGGCGATTGCTCTTTGAAAAACATTCATGATGGAGTTATTGGTCCTTGAGGAACATTCATGATGGGGCGATTGTTCTGTGAAAAAAAATTCATGATGGGGTGATGGTTCTTTGTGGAACATTCATGATAGGGCGATTGTTCCTTGATGAACATTCAAGATGGGGTGATTGTTCCTTGAGGAACATTCATGATAGGGCGATTGTTATTTGAAGAACATTCAAGATGGGGTGATTGTTCCTTGAGGAACATTCATGATAGGGCAATTGTTATTTGAAGAACATTCCTCTTTTGTTAATATATTTTTTTTGTTTTTGTTTGTGATACCTCAAAAATAGTAAGAATGGTAGAACTTGTTGACATTTAAGACTAAGAAGATGCTTCGGGTGATATTTAACATAGAGAAAAGTTGGTTTACATCATATCCATGGGTAAAAAGTCTTGGCTCTGGAAAAGTTATGTCGGAGGAAGGATTGTACGTAAACTGTTCAGGTCAGGGGACGTGTTGTTTGGGTAATTTTGGGGTGTAACAACAGCCTTTAGTGTTGAATTAGGTGACAGTCTTGTTCATGGAAGGAAGATCCAGGGTTGGAAGAAGTTTTCTTTGGTGTATGGTTGAGTTCTGCCCAGGGGGTATTCAGTGTACAGGTCACCTTGTCAACGGATGAACTACATCTTTGTATAGATTCTCAGCCTTTGGGAATCTTTGGGCTTTTCCTAAGATGTCAGCCAAGACGTAGACCTCCTTGCTCACCATACCTAGAGGGTCACTGAGGTCTTTAGGTCTCCTTCAGGGCACGTGTGAGCTAAGATTTATGACTCTCTCTAGCGCGGACTCACTGAAGGATGAGCTGTGTTCGCCGCTCAGTTTTTTAACACACTATCAAAGGTCAAGGTCTAGCTTGGGCAAGGTTTGTCCGAGGTCTTGTTTAGTATTTAACATGGAAATCCTTGCTTGGGTAAAAGGAAACTTACGAGTCAAAGAAATACCCACTAGCCCCATGAACTCAAATCATACGCTGAATTATTGCAACATTTTAACTTATTGGCAGAAAACCTGCACAAAAATATATCCTACGTAGTCCTTTCTAACGCACTCTAGATGTGTCTAGAAATGGTGCTAATCCATGTATACATACGGTTAGAAGTATTATTATTAAACACTCATCTACAGACACCAGACGAGCCAGAAGGCTTGTTTTTTCCCTCAGAAATCTCATGGTGCTGCCACAACCACAAGGGATTCTGGGTAAGTGCATGCAAATAAGGCCAACAGTGATCTGGCTACTGCACCTCTTACCTGGGTTTTGTATAAAGTCTGTCCTGTGCAGCGGGGCGATTACTTTCACCGGATCCGCGTATAAAGGGGATATTGAGGCAAAGGGCGATCATTGTTGACCTTATTTGCATGCGCCTACCCAGAATCCAGTGTTTTAGTAATGAGTGTTTAATAATAATGCTTCTACTACCCCCTAAATTTTAAGAGAAAGGGTTTTCCATCACCTTTACTCACCATAACTTATGTGATTGGTATTTCTACATACAGTGAGGCATTGGGTGTATCGCCCCCTTGTGTAAACCCCCAGCGCTGTATACAGTAATATAACCCCCCAGCACTGTATACAGTAATATAACCCCCCAGCGCTGCATACAGTAATAACCCCTAGCGCTGTATACAGTAATATAACCCCCCAGTGCTGTATACAGTAATATAACCCCCCAGCACTATATACAGTAATATAACCCCCAGCGCTGTATACAGTAATATAACCCCCCAGCGCTGTATACAGTAATATAACCCCCAGCGCTGTATACAGTAATATAACCCCCAGCACTGTATACAGTAATATAACCCCCAGCGCTGTATACAGTAATATAACCCCCAGCGCTGTATACAGTAATATAACCCCCAGCGCTGTATACAGTAATATAACCCCCAGCGCTGTATACAGTAATATAAACCCCCAGCGCTGTATACAGTAATAAAGCCCCCAGCGCTGTATACAGTAATATAACCCCCAGCGCTGTATACAGTAATATAACCCCCAGCGCTATATACAGTAATATAACCCCCAGTGCTGTATACAGTAATATAACCCCCCAGCGCTGTATACAGTAATATACCCCAGCGCTGTATACAGTAATAACCCCTAGCGCTGTATACAGTAATATAACCCCCAGTGCTGTATACAGTAATATAACCCCCCAGCACTATATACAGTAATATAACCCCCAGCGCTGTATACATTAATATAACCCCCAGCGCTATATACAGTAATATAACCCCCAGTGCTGTATACAGTAATATAACCCCCCAGCACTGTATACAGTAATATACCCCAGCGCTGTATACAGTAATATAACCCCCAGCGCTGTATACAGTAATATAACCCCCAGCGCTGTATACAGTAATATAACCCCCAGCGCTGTATACAGTAATATAACCCCCCAGCGCTGTATACAGTAATATAACCCCCAGTGCTGTATACAGTAATATAACCCCCCCAGCGCTGTATACAGTAATATAACCCCCAGCGCTGTATACAGTAATATAACCCCCCAGCACTGTATACAGTAATATAACCCCCAGCGCTGTATACAGTAATATAACCCCCCCAGCGCTGTATACAGTAATATAACCCCCCAGCGCTGTATACAGTAATAAAGCCCCCAGTGCTGCATACAGTAATATAACCCCCAGCACTGTATACAGTAATATAACCCCCAGCGCTGTATACAGTAATATAACCCCCCAGCGCTGTATACAATATAACCCCCAGAGCTGTATACAGTAATATAACCCCAGCGCTGTATACAGTAATATAACCCCAGTGCTGTATACAGTAATATAACCTCCAGCGCTGTATACAGTAATATAACCCCCCCCCCGAGCTGTATACAGTAATGTCCGTTACTGCTTTATGGCGATGCCAATAAAGTCCGTTCCTCCGTAGACTTTCATTAGTCAGAGTGGCTGGGTGATTAAGACTGAGACATTCTATTGTTTCCCACAGGCAGTATGATAAGGAGTCGGGGTGTTTGTCTAGTAGATTGGGCTCAGAGTAACAGATGCTGAAAACATTATATTATGGCGCAAAAACAACATTTATTATATTATGGGGTTAATTTTTACTTATTACAGAAAATTAACTGAAAATAAATTATGTTTTAGAATTCGTTTAATCGGATGTTAAAAGGACTTCACAAGACGCCGTGTTACACTTACATCATTTCAGGAGGAGACAGGTAGGTGCCGATAAACTTACCTGCCCCCTGACCCAGTCCAGATCTGCCTTTATCAGTCATGGTGAAACATGGGGATGGATAATCACCAGAACGCTTAGAAGGGAGCCGGGGGTTGGAGTGCCCGGTAGGATTGGGGGCAGTTTGGTACACAGACCAGGGGTATTAATACTTGGGCAATTTGCTCATGCACAAGGTGTGTGTCTGGGATTTAGTACACTTGCAAAAATGTGGGTTTTTAGGATATCTTATAAGACCGCAATATTTCTTTTTCTTTCTGAAGATCGATTGTGACATCACAGGAGACACCCGAGGACAATCCCATAATGGGAGCAGAGGAACTAGAAAAGGTAATGTCTTATATGGGGAAATCTCCTCTTCCTACCTGTAGACACACGAGAAGCGATCGGCCCATGAAGTCTGGCCCATCGTACGCACAGGGGCCGTGCCGGGGCCGCCATATTTAAACCAATCTCCACGATCTACCATCTACAAATGTTTGCTCCACCGTGGGGTTCTTACTCACTTGAGTTTTCTATAGTCTCAGGTCGATGGTCACAAGCGTTTGACGTAAGTTTGTATTTCAGGTTTGTGAAGGGAAGAAGAAGGTGGTTTATATCGGAATATCCTGCGGCTTGTCCGTGAGTATTATATCATCTCTTAGGCTCCTCGCACATTTATTTAGCGATCCTCGCTTGGTCAAGCAGGCCATGGTCCATGGTCACCTGGAAGATTATAACGTTTTGTCCCCTCAAAGGCTCCGTTTATCGCTGGCCAGCTGGATTTCTGTATGAAGAACCTGGACGTGTTCCTGCCTGTCTTGGTGGGATTTAACCCTGTAAATATGGCCAGGTGGGTAGAGATCTACATTTGTTTCCAACAGCTAACTACAAGCCTTGCCCATTTTCTGACCATTTCATTGTCATCCTAGGAATGACAGCATTGAGCGATGGCAGTCAACGTTCCGGCAAGTGGCCGAAAGGATGCAGAGCCTACAGGATACCCAACGGGCCTTCATACTGAACCCAGCGATAGGTGTAAGTGAACCATTATATATGACTTATAGACACTTATAGCCTAGAGAGACACCAACCAGAGCCCACCGATGAGACCCATGAAGGCCAACTTGTCTTCAGTTGTTGGTTCCCCCGTGCAGAGGAAATTTGCCCTGTGTTTCCGTTCTGGGCTGCCCTTGTGGTGGGATCCGACTGATACGTCGATGGAAGAGAGCTAAGTCTTAAGGCGCTCCCGAGAGGGGACGCAGCATAGAGCGTTGTTTCTGTGTATACTTTGCTCATAAGGGAACCTTGTATTATTTATTGAATATATGTCTATACATTGTTCAGAGGTTAGGCACTGACCATGTCTCATTTGTCTCAGCCTGAGGCAATCTGTGGATCATCGCGCATGAAGGGTGGGAGTGCCACCAAAATCCTGTTGGAGACGCTCTTCCTGGTTGCCCATAAAGCAGATTCCAATGTGGCCGTGACGGAGAAGTAAGAGCCTCTATGTCATTTACAACACTTTAATGGTCTTGCCTTGTCCGAGTTTTACAAGGCCGTCTGAAGAAGGGACCTCTGATGTCCCAAAAGCTTAGGTATCCCCCATAGCCCATGTTTGGATTTAGAGTGACCTTATTGTATATCAGCTTTTTGTAAAGGCACGTGTGTAAAATGCTCACCATGCGCTCATTCTGGAAAGGAAGATCTGAGGTAACGAGTGGGCTCCCCCGCTACAAGCTCCGTTATTTAATACAGTGATATTCATGTTTATTTCAGGTGTTTGTTGGAAATTCTCAGGACGTACGAGAGAGCGCACAAGGTGACATATTCACAGAGCAAGAAGATAGCCGGGCTCATGAAACAATCCGCAACTAGGTTAGTGCAGTTAGGAGAAATGTCCAGCAGGTGTCAGCAGAGCTCCAATAACCACAAGTTCCCGCGATATTATCTATGCGTAAAGTTTATTATAAATAATGTAATAATAACCTTGGCTGGAAGGGCTGAGCCGACCCAGTGTAATGTCAACTGAGTTTAATATACATTATATAGGGCCTCCATAGTCATTGCTCAGGATTTGGAGGATTATTCCTCCCCGTTAAGTTATCTCTCCTTTGTTGGTAAGTTGCTGTTTATCACTGATTGGTTCAGGCAGCATTTTGTGAGGGTGGTGGGAGGAGAAAGGAGAGAACATCAGGACAGCAAATGGATTAGATAATGCTGGCCTAGCCATGGGGTTTACATTTAAAATAATCCCCCCCCCCCAAAAGTTAAACTGTTTTGCCAACAGCACAGGTAGCTGAAATACATGAAATTAGTTGTGGGTAAAGTCACAGTCGGACCGCCCCCAAATCAGTTGAATCCCCCTGTATTCTACTATAACCCCACTAACAGGAACTTTCTGTCCAGCCTACAGAAAAAAGGGCATTTGTACATCCTTGGCTGGGGAACCTTGGGGCTGATGGGAGTTATGGATGCCGTGGAGTGTGTCCCTTCCTTCCAAGCAGGTAGGGAATTCGATATTTTATTTTCACTGGCTTTCAGAGCTTTCAGAAACACATTCCCACCAACCCCATGTCACCCCTGATGCCCCCGAGATCTGATCAGCCTGGACCCTGAGCAGACCACACAGCAGCCATTGTGTCTGAACACAGGAAGTCTTTACTTTGACATCATGCCTCCATTTCAGATGTAATTCCAAGTTACATCATAGCAGAAGGGGGTTTTACATACTGCCTTCTTATTATTTTAGTTTTGCTTCCCCAAGTTTGCCTACCATATAAGGGGAGACTTTCATGCATATGATGGCTGTGTGGTCCCTTTTTTTTGTGGGGTCCCCCTTTATGATTATTAATTTTATTTTCAAAAAGAAATTCTGAATCTGATTACCTTCCCTGCACGTTACATGGTGATCATAAGGTAGGACACTGCAGCCTTTCTCTCAGACATTCAGACCATCTCAGAGCGACCAGCACTCACACCAAGCACTCTCCCATTGAATCTGCCAAATGATGGCCAGCGATGCTCGATATATATCAATACTGATATGATTATTAAAGGATGGCCTTCCGAGGGTACATGTTTATGGCCAATTGTGGAAATCCCACCAAAATATTAGCCCAGAATGCACAGTGTAGCATTTCCCGCAGAGTTTGATTTACCGTAATGATTGGAAAACTTCTTTAAACGGAGTCTTTTTTCATTGTGACAGATTGGAGAGATGTCCGCGGGTTTATTAATGGTGGCTATAACACCATGGAGAACAAGGAAGGGGATATCAGTTCTATGGTATGTTCTGATGGCACCTGAAGACATTCATGACACATCTGATGACTAGCTCAGATAGGGCTTATCGGAAGGTCCTTTTTCCATATCACATGATCATATCATAGGGGCCGCATTGTTTCCTCAGATCCAATTTGGGGCTTTAGCTGTGATCAGACACACAGGTACCCACTTTGTGATTATCATCTGCATGTCCCTCAGACAATTTCCACCAGCAGAACCTGATCATTCCTGGTTAATCCATAGAAAATTCCCAATATAAAGAAACAGAGGCTACTATCACATGAGATGCTGTACATCATGGTAGCCACTCGGTACTCACCAAAGTAGCAATGAAACAAGCACAGGGCCATTTGGCCCGAGGGGGTTCTACCAGTTTATCCACCTATGTCACAAAGTTTAAAGGTTCCATTGATGTAAACCCTTCAGTAGAGCTCAATGTTCTAGCCGTGTACTTTATTATGTTCTCAGGGTCCACAGTTTGCTATCTCCCATGAAGACTTTGTGAAGAACGTCCTCCCGTCGGTGACAGAAGCCGACACCGTCCTGTTTATATTCACCCTGGACGGTGAGTAAATCGCGTTAAGGGGCAGATGGGAGTCGCATATGGAGTGGTCGCTATTAGAATACAGCGCTGGGGGTTATATTAGAATAATTAGAATCTATTAGAATACCCGATGTACCCAGGCCTGTAAAACTCTATGGTATTGGAGGTCTACAACGATCATCAAAACTGGTGGTTCCCATGCAGATAACCCAACAGACTAAAATAAAGACTGAGGTGCACAACTATCTTTAGGCCTCACCCCATACTAGCAAGAAAAGATCATAAAACATCTTATCATTTAATCTGTAGGGTTCTGAGGTTTCAATAAATTCCTTTTCATTTCTTCCTCAAAATCAATGCTGTTAATTCTAGCTATTTTCACCAATTTATTATCACCCCAGGGAGCACTTCTGTTTTTAAAATGTTTAACGTTACGTTACATTAATTTATATAGCGCCAGCAGATTCCGTAGCGCTTTACATTTAGAGTCGGTAGGATAAATTTACGCAAACAATAACAAACTGTTGATTATTTCCAATCAGATGAGCTCAGCGAGGTAGAGAAGATGGCAACACAAGTGAAGGAGAAGACATCTAATGTCCATGCAATATCACACGCCACAGCGGGCCAGTACATGCCGGTAAGGCTCTACTCATCTGTGTGTGAGGGACTGACTATTAAGGTCTCATTAGGGTTAGCTGTGAGCTGAGCCGGGCTTGCCTGATGTAAGCAAAGCCCATTTAACCCCTTAATGACAAAGCCCGTACATGTACGGGTTCAAAATGCATTGTTTCCAATGGGTTTAGGGACCGCCCATTGTCCTTCAGGGGTTAAAGAAAGAAAACCAAAGCTCAGGTAATGATCCCTTTAACTACATTGTTCCGTTCATTCTTTCTTTCTACGTATTTTTTCCTTTAGAGTTCCACAAAGAAGATTATTCCAAATATTATTGGCATCACGTGGCCGATACTCTTTCTGGAGTACGAAGGAACTTTTATACAGGTAACGGAGACTTTTCACTCTTCCTGTGATGGGAATATTATCTATTAAGATAAAGACCAGGTGTATATTCCTTCCAATGGCTGAAGGAGGTCATCGGTCCTTCGACCTGAGATATCCAAAGGTTCCTTAATTATTAATGACTAGAAGTTGGGGAAAACTTTTAGCCGCATTCTAGCGACGGAGAAAAATATATTCGCCTCTTGGAGAATTTATAGACAAAAAGTATTCTCGCCAAGAGTTCCCGTGGTCAGTGAGGTCATGTCCTTCACGATGTGTGCATGTTGAAGGACGTAATATTTCAGGAAGTAGGCTTGTCTCGTGCACCTTTATGTCAGCGATCAGATATTTTGAGTTTCTGCACTATTTTTGAAACCATCCACAATGCCACAGAAGCATTTGTAAGAAATATAAGTTATGTTTTATTCATAACAATCCTCTCAGAGCCAAACAAAAGTTACAGTGGCCCCACTCCACGCTAACCACAGTAAGAAGAAGAAGAACAGGTTTTTAAAAAAATCCAGCTGTCTGAACTGAAACTGAGATTCTCGAAAGGTATCGACGTTGGGTTTCAATGTTCATACAGTCCACGTTGGCACAGAAATGGAGTCGAGCTCGGTGGAACTTTCAATCGATGTTCTTGGTTGTTTCATTCAGTCGATATTTTTACCTTTAATCGAATCGTTATTCTACTCTTTAAATACTTTTTAATACCACTACATCCTGGACTTGTGCACATGGACCATAAATGATTCGGAACCAATTTTTCATTTTGTTTTTGGGCCATTCATTTTTGGACAACTGCCTCTTCAGTTTGGCCAAAATTCAGAAGGTTATTTTATTTAGAAATGAAATTCGTTGTCACTCTCCCCACGCACTCTCACTCTTTGCCATGCTATGTCACGCTCTATCTCGCTCTCCCACTCTCTTTGAATGTCTCCCTATCTTCTCTGTGTCTCCACGGCTCGGCTTCTTGGTTTTCTGCTTCCTCTCTGCCTTATTTCTGTTCCTATTCTCCGTTTTTTTCAGTTGATCTCTTGCATTACCCTGGAGCACTTTCATATCAGGGTGGAGCCTTGGGATCAACCTCTTCTCTGATTGGAGGTTGTCCAAGTGATGTTTGAAACTCTCCACCATGATGCAGAAGTGCTCCAGTAGACCAGAATAATGCGGTTGTCAGAGACAGAGAAGTTCAGGCTCACTAGAGAGACATTGAAAGAGAGAATGTGAGACAGCGTGATGGACGGTGACAAAGAGTGAGTTGTTTTTATTGGCTTCTTTGAGGCCCTTCCTCATTTTCGGACACTCCTACCAATTAAAAAAAATTGCCAAATTTTGTTAAAATGCGTACAAATCCGAATGCACAAATCTACTACATACTCACCCTTACTGTGAGTCTGCCAAAAGATGAGTAAGCAGAGGATCGCGTTTATACGCTAAGTGCTAGATATTTGCTTCAACTAAGTATCTAAATGTCTCCATGAAAAGAGTAATCCAAACTTCTATGTAATTTGGTACGCAAGCTGTTGGCCGGACTGACATCATCAGGCGTCCGTTGGCCTTAAAGTGCCAGGGCCTCCTAACCATCGTCAGTCCGGCCCTGGCCACAAGTTACGTTGCTATCTATGAACAATCCTAAAACTTGAGTCTACATTGTAGATGGGTCATTGGATCAAGTGCACTTTTCAAACATCAGTGTCTTCACCTGAATTAAAGGCAACGTCTAGCGGCCAGGACCTTCTATACCTCCTGCCTGGGCTTGCCCATGTTTATGTCTGTATAACCCACTTTACTGACCTATAGTTTCCTCTGTTCCCTTATCAACGAACAAACCTCATACCAGATGCTTCTCCTGGGGAACTTTACACTCAATTATGTTTTATTATTTACAGAAATTTCAGAGGGAGCTGAGTACCAAGTGGATTTTGAACACTGTCACCAGTGGAGTTCATGTACTCAAAGGAAAGGTCTTCAGAAATTTTATGGTGGACTTCAAGATAAGCAACTCTAAACTCTTCCACAGGGCAATGTCTGTTCTCCAGGTAAGAGATTACGTTGCAATATCAAAAAAAGACTACATTCCATCGATTTCAACCTTTCCAGGATATTAACCCAAGGACAGTCAACGACACAGTGCATGGATACTGGGTCTGGAATCAACCAGGACCACAAATACCTTTCATGTTAAATCTCCAGCATTTACAGTCCCATATAGCTTAAAATGTGCAAATGCATTACTTTACATTTATCAACGTTGTGAGATAAAAAATAATGAAACACTGAAAAGACCAAGAATTGGCCATCTGGCATCGCATTTAAACTGCAACAACGCCAGGTTTTGACCCACGATGACTTGGGAGGTAGGCTTTAAGGGGTTGGCCTTCTATGCCCTAACTGAGCCTCTGGATACCCGATGTATCAAATCTAATTTCAAGTTTCCCATCATCTTAAGTGAAATCCCTTATAGTGTGATGCCTCACTATGGCCCCCAGGACAACTGGCACTCGGCCCCCAAATCTCAGCAAATGTTCTGGCATTGGGAGTCTTCACCCGGGAAAATACTCCTACTGCATACCAGTGACAGCAGCGACATCTTGGTTATTCTGTTGCTAGCACCGGTTATATGAATTAAACTTTGGCCAATAAAAACATTTTGCTGGCTCGGCAGAAGTGTCGGGAGGGAAGGCTGCTGTCTGGTAAATCATAAGCTGGGAGTAAAAGGAAACTCCGTCGGAAAATTCCGAGTACAAAGTACCGTATTGGCTCGATAATAGGCCGCACCCTAAGAGTTAGGTGCTTTTTTAAAGAAAAATACACATTCGTGGAATAGTAAAACAGCATTTTAACTAACACGCTGTATTTTAACATTTTTGGTATCTATTATGCAGTCAACATATGTTACATACAAACAGAAAAGCGATATGCCCCATTGCCCCCAGATATGCCTCCACTCTGCCCCCTCCAGATATGCCTCCACTCTGCCCCCTCCAGATATGCCTCCACTCTGCCCCCTCCAGATATGCTGCCACTCTGCCCCCTAGATATGCCCCCCCTTAGACTTACCAAAGCAGACTCCCGGGTGTCTAGCGGGGCTGGCGGGGGACATCTGCGCGATCCGCGTGGACAACTTCCAGTGCTGGCACTTCCGCCGTGGGAAGTCATGGCAAGGGATATTGTTAAAGCGCATCGAGCAGACGTGCCGGCAGCAGAGGTTGGTTACGCTCGCATCGCTGCTGCCAGTAAACGTCTGCGCGATGCACCTCCTGTGCCGGTACGGTATATGTTTCATGGAAGGGATACTGGAAGCTTCACACACCACTGAGATACAGGGAAACCGGAAGGAGGTAGGCAGGAGGTCACATGTGTCCCCCGGTGAATGCGGACAGAGATTAATTTCCTATAATGCCTGTTGCGCTGTTAACAGCTTCAGTATAAGAGCTCTTTATTGGTTGTTTGGCGTGGCCAATCCTGAGCACTCCGACTGTCCGGATCGGGGCTTTTAGGGCTGTAGTCAGACATAAGTTATTATCAACTGTTTTTTTTTTGTGTGCTTCTAACAGAGGCTAAGCGGCAGCTCCCAGCAGCGGTGCCGGGACGCACTACTCCAATCCATCTATGGAGAACAGACCCTGTCTGACCAGATAAAGAACAGCCCCATTTCCAAACACGTGGAGGAAGCCGCTTCCAAGGAAAAGGTGAGAGATAAACCCACGTCACAAGAGGGCCCCTGCAAGGGCTGGTCTAGGTGAATGAGGGGCCCCGTGCCAAACAGCACCTGTTTAACCTCAGTAGAAAACAGTGATGCCTAGGGGTCCTAAAACTATAGTGTCAGCCTTTTATAGGTCATAATATATAAAAATAGCTATTGGGTGCAAATGATTAATGATGGTGATATCACCATAATAACAGGGGGTATTTTGATTGCCCCAGTTTCAGCAGAATTGCACTTTATATATAACTGCTTTCATCTCGTTGCCCCGTCACATGGTTTAAATCACCGCCTCGCCCATCGCTTTACATGCGCCGTCCGCTGAAACAATGCAGGAAGAGAACAGGAAGCGGCTTCCAACTTCCTGTTATGGCTAAAATGGAGGATTTCACTGTAGTCTGCACTGAGGGGTCCTGGGAAATGGAGGAAAACGTGCTTTAAAAAACATATACATTATAAGTTTAAAAGTGACATTAAATAAAGCTAATAATAACACTAATAGATATCTTTTTATTATATCCTCCCTGTAGGATTGTGACGCAGAGCTTTTATACCCCGCGTTAATTCATCGTAATATAGAATTAGGGAAATGAGGCCATTAATTGATAAATTCTATGAATAGATACCAAAATATCTGACTATTGCAGCAAAATTTGAATCCATCCATGGCTGAGTGACAAGCAAATGTCGCAGCTGAAGCCGTGTGCCGCCATGTGGCAGCCGCAGCCAGGGTTACGAGTGGAGTACAGGCGGGACAAGGGGACATTTCGGGTGAAACGGAGCAGAAAATGGCCACCCACTGGCGGCCGTGAGGGACCAAAGCCCAATGGTTCGGACTCCACAAGATAATTTTTTTCTGTGTCTTCGATACTTCTGAGACATCAATAATGGGAACTCTTCTTTGGTGTCTCCTGCAGGTCCTTCCTACGGCCATCATTAGCCTCCTGCGTAACTGCACCATCTCAGAGTCCAAGGAGCGGCTGGACGCCTCACCATCCATAAGGGCCGCCATTGAATTGTCTCTCAACGTGCCGGGGAGGAAAAGGGGAGCAGAGAGTTCAGGGACGGAGGGACGCAGCCGATGAAAGTCATGTGACCTGTCAACAAACACCCCCCCCCAGTCCGCAGCCACCATTTCAGGGCAGGGGGTTCCCTGAACCATCTGAGCAGCGGGCGTTATGTGTTAAAATGTTATTAAAATGTTCGAATTTTACAGTAAAAATTCTCTGTCATACTCTTATCTCTAAAACGTGCTACTAACTTGGACCATGGTGCTTCCAACCTGTGAAATGTGGATAAAAAACCCCCAAAAATGGTGATTTTTGTCTTTTCTTATGTCCAAAACCCATTTTGACCCCATTATTCCATACACAGAGGCAAAAACAGAGTCTTTATACATAACCCCCGATATATTGACCGTCACTTCGAAACCCCCATCAACATCATTTTTATATAGTTTTACACCGAATTGTGCATATATTGTAATAAATATCATTTTTTGAATACAAATGTTTTGTGCGTTTGAATCTTTGTACTTTTCATGATTAAGGAGAAGTCCTGCAGCAGCTGGAGGGCCGCAGGTTGGACGCCCCTGCCTTATGTTGACGCTGTGACATAACTGTGGCCTGTTTAATAATTATTATTAATATTATTTTTTTTAAATGCCTCAAGAATTAGCACACTTTGAGTATCCTGCTGGTGCATCATGGGGCATGTGAGGTAACCAGGCATGGAAGTTGGATGGAAGCATTTTTTTTTCCTTAAAAGTTTCTATCGGAGTGGTAGTTTTACCAAGGAAAGCCTTCCTACAGAGGAGGTGGAGGATGCAGGAATAACCATTTTAAGTGGGCAGAAGAACGGTCCGTCAGATGGTCCATTCGGGTTATGACTTCTCCTCTGTACATCAAGGGCCGAACTGGCCAAAAATTAACACCAAGATAACATTTTTCATCTCTAAACAAGTTTGAAGAGTCTCCGAGGGCCGAGGCCACCATCCACGGTGGTGAAGATTGACTATCTAGGCCTTTCTGGACCTCTAGACCACGGCGTTCCATTCGCTCATTTCCACCCTGGATTTTTTTCACGCCGTTGAGTGCGAAAAAGGAGCTCGGCCGCATTCTCGAGTGACCTCATCCGCTGGAAGGTATTTCAAGAGTATTTGCAGAGCAACGTATGAAATACCTAAAGGTTTCTTTTAGCCATGGAGCGTGACCAACAGGTCTCTGGACACCTGGGGGTAAAGAAATGTTTCCCTTTTTGCCTCTGGCCCCACTCCTGCCTCCAGTCACAGCCGCCTAACAAAGGTAATTGGACGCCTGAAATGTTGAGGGCTGACCAAGAGAATGGAATGCGAGCGGGGACCAAAAAGAGCCAGCCGAGTCGGATTTGATGAACTATAATGTCCCGCTTGAAGCTGGACCAGTCCCGTTTGAAGAACTTGGACCATCCAGGTGGGGAATTGCCCGTCCCTGAACAGAATGGGGCAGCCAGTGGGACACGGTGTTACCAGCAGAGACAACGGCCCCCCTCTCCAGAAAGGCTAAGAGGGTATAACGACCTCAGACGATATGGATAACTGCCCCCCATAACCTCTTTCCTGTTCTTAGTGCCTTGGGGATGTGATCCATGTCTCATCTCCCTCACCTTCCACCATAGGGACTTTATAGTCCATGATCAACGTCATTTATTATAATAGTTAGGCCAGAATCTAACACTGGGGGCACAGAGGCTGAGATGGAATGGAAGGGAGTTTTAGTTTACTGAGAGGGTGGTAGATACGTGGAACAGCCTCCTGGCAGAAGTGGTAGAGGCTAAAACAGCGAGGGAATTTGAACGTGCATGCGATAGGCATGTTTTCTCCCCGTTGTACAATGAGGCAGAACTTGTCCAAATTTCATAAATAAATAATTTCTTAACAAAGTGCTCGATAAATGCATTTATTTGCTTTATCTGGGTTTAATTTACTCTGTGATAACAGATTTTTTTAATAATTGTACGTAGCGGCCATTATTGCCCCTCTTGAGAGTATCGCAGGGTTCTACGGCCCTAAAAGCCCTGATAATGTGTATAGAAACAGCAGGAAACGGCTTTATAAATGAAACAGGGAAATAAACCCCATTATTCTTCTAAATAACCCACCCAGTTACCCAAATACCCTGCGTTGGGGCACGAAGTCACTGAATACAGGAGGCTGTTAAAGGACCCTTGTTCCCCAGAACACTGCCTCCTAGCCAGCTGGCAGCAGGTCACATCGTTACACTCTACAGAAGTCATCAGGCCAGTTTGTTGAGTTCAGTTTGGGAGCCGCCATTAGAGCCAAACGCTGAGGAATCCAAATCGTTCACTTTATTCATAAAAAAAACTAGGATTCCTGCTTTCTTTACAGGATTTAAAGGAGAGTCCAAAATAATACCCCCCCCCTTAGCGCTTTATACACTAATACCCCCCCCCCCCCGGCGCTGTATACACTAATAAATAACCCCCCCGCGCTGTATACACTAATAACCCCCCCGGCGCTGTATACACTAATAACCCCCCCCCCGCGCGCGCTGTATACAGTAATTGTTACAGGGTCACCGTACCCAAGGCTGGGTCCCCTGTTTGAGGGCTGAGGAATCACCAGTCAGTCCCTCATACGGATCGCACTCAGCTATCCACAGATCATCCAGACCACCATTCACAGTAAACCAAGAAGAACTCTCTTTATTACCAACACACAGAACTTATATATTCAGTCTCTGGGCCGAATACACAATAAAACGTCTTATAAAATATTACTGGGTCACGGTATACGGAACCGGACACAAAAGTGCTCCATGACCCGGCTAAACTTCATATGACACATGAGCCAGCTAGCCTGGCCCTGTCACAGTAATATAACTCCCAGTGCTGTATACATGACAGATGTAGCTTCGACTCACGGGCCAGGCTCGGCTCATTTGCTCAATTAAATAAAACACCAACACACAAGATGGGTTTGAAAAGGCCACAGCCGTTTTATTTAACAGTCATTGTCCTGTAAAACCTGAAATAATAAACATAGATGCGTTAACAGAGACAATGACGTCACCAAAACCAACCTAGCTTGCCAAGTTATCCAGGTACCATACCACACACCAATTTTGGGAGGGGACATACCAGGATGCCCCAACCCGGACCTGAGGTTCCGAGCCCCACTCCTTGCAAGGAACCTCCCACCGGTTATGACCACCAATGATCATACCACCACATTAACCCCTTGGATACCTGGCAAGCTACCGCCCACGACTGTGACTAATGCAGCAACACCATACCACACACCAATTTGGGAGGGGACATACCAGGATGCCCCAAGCAGGACCCGAGGTTCCGAGCACCACTCCTTGCAAGGAACCTCCCACCGGTTATGACCACCAAGGATCATACCACCACATTAACCCCTTGGATACCTGGCAAGCTACCGCCCACAACTGTCACTAATGCAGCAACACTACTCCACAAACTCAACCACATAAGGGGAGGGAGGGTGGTACAAACACCACCAGGTAAGGTTAAACAAAATGGATCCTTACCCCTGTGATCACCAAACTTAAATATCCTCCGACCAAAACTCCTCCCCTAAAATCCACAATTCCTGCCTTAGCCTAGCCCTGCTCAGCACTCTGTCAGGGCCCACTCTAGTCCATTCTGGCCCCCGTGGGCTTCAGTAATATAACCCCCCCAGCGCTGTATACAGTAATATAACCCCCCAGCGCTGTATACACTAATAACCCCCAGCGCTGTATACACTAATAACCCCCCCCCCGGCGCTGTATACAGTAATAACCCCCCCTCCCCGCGTGCTGTATACAGTAATATAACCCCCAGTGCTGTATACAGTAATATAACCCCCAGCACTGTATACAGTAATAAAACCCCCAGCGCTGTATACAGTAATAAAACCCCCAGCGCTGTATACAGTGATATAACCCCCCAGCGCTGTATACAGTAATATAACCCCCAGCGCTGTATACACTAATATAACCCCCCAGCGCTGTATACAGTAATATAATCCCCAGCACTGTATACAGTAATAAAACCCCCAGCGCTGTATACAGTAATATAACCCCCCGGCGCTGTATACAGTAATATAACCCCCAGCGCTGTATACAGTAATATAACCCCCCCAGCGCTGTATACAGTGGGCCCCGGATACACAACAATAAAAGAAGGGGCCTCATGATCAGGCCTGGATCATGCTAGTGGGGCATGATCACCCTGTGGCCAGTTCCCTATAGGTCAGGGTCATGGTGGGGTGGGGTTAAGAGGTCCTTAAACAAGGACGTTTTTCTATGGTCCTCTACCTTTTTTTATAAAGCAGGAAGGAGAGGCAGAAAGAAGTTTTTTCCCTCCCACCCTCCCTGTGTTTTTTCTGCCGGTATTTGGTGTGGCGGGGAACTGAGGTT
This sequence comes from Spea bombifrons, assembly GCF_027358695.1. Taxonomy (NCBI): domain Eukaryota; kingdom Metazoa; phylum Chordata; class Amphibia; order Anura; family Pelobatidae; genus Spea; species Spea bombifrons. The sequence goes on along the minus strand of NC_071089.1, from coordinate 121,102,620 downwards.
CCCGTCAGGTTGTTTATGGTTGGTTTATCCATGGTACGTGGTAAAATTGTCGAGGTTTTCATCCGAGGAATGGAATCCGTGGGTATTGGAAGTTCTGGTGGGCCTTTTTTCCACGGGCAGGGTCCCATGGGAAAGGGGGGGCCTTCGTGTTTACACCACGGGCTAGTGCGGTTTTACGGCTCGTGGTTGGTGTACGCGGCAACATGTTGGTGTGAGTTACCTGTGATGAGGTATCGATGTTATGTACTTAGTTGTCGCGCGGTCGGTGGTTGTAACCTCCTTGGTTTTAAAAGGGGTTAAATCTGGCGGTTTATACATTAAGATTGGAGGTTACACAAGTTTCAACAAATGTATGTTTTAAAGTTTAAATAAAGTTTTACGTGTCACAGTACTTACCATAAATAAAACTGTGGCCTTTCAAAATCCAATCGGTGTCTGTCCTTATTTATATTATTACACTTTTAACATGACCCACAAATGTATCTAGTGCCTTGATCAAGTAATATAACCCCCAGTGCTGTATACAGTAATATAACCCCCAGTGCTGTATACAGTAATATAACTACCCAGCGCTGTATACAGTAATATAACCCCCAGCGCTGTATACAGTAATATAACCCCCAGCGCTGTATACAGTAATATAACCCCCAGCGCTGTATACAGTAATATAACCCCCAGCGCTGTATACAGTAATAAAACCCCCAGCGCTGTATACAGTAATATAACCCCCAGCGCTGTATACAGTAATATAACCCCCAGTGCTGCATACAGTAATATAACCCCCCAGTGCTGTATACAGTAATATACCCCCAGCGCTGTATACAGTAATATAACCCCCAGTGCTGTATACAGTAATATAACCTCCAGCGCTGTATACAGTAATATAACTCCCCAGCGCTATATACAGTAATATAACCCCCAGTGCTGTATACAGTAATATAACCCCCAGCGCTGTATACAGTAATATAACCCCCAGCACTGTATACAGTAATATAACCCCCAGCACTGTATACAGTAATATACCCCCCAGCGCTGTATACAGTAATAGAACCCCCAGCGCTGTATACAGTAATATAACCCCCAGCGCTGTATACAGTAATATAACCCCCAGCACTGTATACAGTAATATAACCCCAGCTCTGTATACAGTAATATAACCCCCAGCACTGTATACAGTAATATAACCCCCAGCATGATATAGAGAGGCACTCTCTATATCATGTTGAACTTGATGGACTTAGGTCTTTTTTCAACCTTATGAACTATGTAACATAGTGTAATATAGAGAGGCACACCGTGTAATATAGAGACACGCTGTGTAATATAGAGGTACATCGTAGAGAGAGCGCTCTGTCTGTGCGGGGAATGAGGAAGCAGCGTTTGTCACTCTCACTGCCGCAGGTGACTCTCGCCTACTAAGAGCCTTTCCCTGCAGTCACTGTGAGACAGGTAATACTCAGCACTTCCTTCTCCAGAGACGCTCTGGAGCCCGGACGGCAGCATGTGGCTGGCACTGTGCAAGAAGCGCTGCTCCTGCTGCCCCTGCCCCTGCTGCCACGAGCCCAGTGACCCGAAAGGTGTGAACAACAGAGGTTTTCATGATACATCCGAGGTTCGGGAAGCTCCGGAAAAGCAAGAAGATCCCAAAGACCAGGAAACCCCAGAAAAACCTGCGAAAACAAAACGATTGCCTTCTGAGGTTCCCCGAGATCTGAAGGACGAACGGAACGAGGGGAGGTCATCAGCTAGCAGAAGACCCTCAGAGCCCAAGCGGTTTTCGCAGGTGTCCATATATCCCTACCGCGCTCGTTCTCCTGAGGACCTGACGGTGGAGAAGGGAGAATTGCTGCTAGTGATAGATCGCAGGGGAGACTGGCTGATCGCCAAGAAGTTGACCCAGAATGGAGAAGCGGGGTACATCCACAGGAGTTACCTGGCAGACGTCGGGAGTCTGGAGGCTGAAGAGTGAGTTCCCTGATTTTACTTTGTTTAAGATTTCCTGGGGTCCTAATCAGAGGACCCCCCCATCTCTGTAGCCTTTCAGGGACTACTGCCCCCCCCACACCGGCCGTGGTCGTCGGGCAGTAATAATCCAGAAAAGCCCTTGTTTCAAAGGAGCAGAAACGTTAGAACAAGAGACCCGAATCGAACGCCAGAGGGTCGGAGGCTGAGACCGAATGGAAGGAAGTTTTACTTTACTGAAAGGGTGGTAGATAAGTGGAGCAGCCTCCCAGCAGAAGTGGTAGAGCCTGAGAATAATTAGAGCTTTTGCAAACACTAATACTTTCCAAGCAATACAGAAATACAGATCAAGAGAAAGTTGTTTGGTTTTTTTTTAACTAAAATAAGATTTTTTTTGTGAAAAAGGTGATTGCGATGAGATTGTCCCATTTTATATTATCTGTACATGTTTTTAAGACCCCCTACAAGTGTACGCAGCGCTTTACATATAGATATAGGTATACAGTGCTGCGGAGGTATTGTCAATCTAGTAGGTTTGCGGACTTTAAATAATAAAGCAAATACATTATGATGGGAGGTCCTGACCCATGAAGCTTACAATCTAATTATAGAAATATATACACGCTCACACAGTATTTAACAGGTTGGAGACGCTACAGATGGTGCATAAGAACATTCTTCGGCGGTGATGTATTTACCCTGTGTGCAGCGGGGGGGGTGTATGACATCATATCTCAGCATTCCGTCTCTTAGAGGTGCGATGCGAATTTTAAAGCGGAGTATGGAGGGGGTGCTGAGCGTGGAGGAAACGGGCTGGGTAGGGAGAGCCGGGGGGGGGGGCAGGGCAGATCGGACCCTGGACATGCCGTCCTATACCATGGCCTAATAATGTCACTGTTCTAGAGTCTGTTCTAGAGTCAAGCAGATAATAGTGAAGTATTCTGGAGAGAATGAACCAAAGAAGCCATGTTGGCTTAGAGGATAAAAATGATCAGGAAAGACCCTCAAAGCTCGGGGGACATGACCCAAACATTTCAACTCATAGAGCAGGGGAATGTTTTAAAGCAGAAATGGCAGGACAAGAGGCCAGAGCCTACAAGCAGGGGGCCAGAGACTTACACGTGATGTGAGAATGTATTTCTTCACTGATTGGGTGGTAGATAAGTGGAACAGGTTTCCAGCAGAAACGGTAGATTTGGATCTGGTAAAGGAATGGAAGCCTGCATGGAGCAGGAAGCATTTCTGGGCCTTGTCTTCCAGAGGGGTTTTAATGGCAGCGGATGATAGTAACGTAGTCATTTCACTAACATCACAGAGACGGCAGCAGCTGCCTAACATACAACCAGAAACTTGGATCCGGTGTTTGGGGTCACTGTAGGTCCCAGAATAAAGCCTAGAGCTGATACAGGCATATTTTTACCCAAACGTCCCTGATACCCGTCATCATGGAAACCTTGACTTGTCATTATCTAAAGATAAACTTGATGGAGTCACCTGAATTCAAGCAGGGAGGTCAACCCTAACATACTGGGAGCAAAAGCCCCGACTGGGAGTCTTATATATGATCCTAGTGGGGAGAATAGGAAGGAGTCAGACTGTGTGACCACGAGTATCTGCCCCTTCACCCCGAGACTGGGGCAAAAACCCTGAGAGTTCTCGGGTGTGGATATTATTTTGTTAACAAGGATATAGAAAAGCAGGAAGGGTCGTCCCCCCCCCCCCCACCACGGGCGCCGGCTCCGGGGAGGAAATAACCTTGGAGTATATACTGAGTGGAATTTGCAACCTGAGGGCAAATCCAGCACTTGTGTTTATCGCAGGCGGCGGGGGAAGTAACGGCGGGTTACGTAACGGCACCGCTCCCAGATACGGGTGGGGGGGCTTTCTATTCTATCTTTTCTAGGAGGTCAGAATGTTTGCTGGGTATGAGGGTATCACAGGGTTCTACAGCCCTAAAAGCCCCAATTCTATTATCCTTTAAATTAAATTGTGGATATTTTTTTTTTTTAATAGTTATATTGATAGCTATCAATAAGCATACCTGGGAACATCTGGGCCCCGGCTACCCGGAGCCTGCCCTTGCGCGCTGCCACAGCCAGGACTGCCCACTGACGCCAGACAGCGGCCCACTGACGCCGGTGGGCATTCCCGCTGATTTAAAGGGGAAATGGGTGGGGAGTGGGGCTTGTCAATTCGGGTGTTGACCCGGTGTATTTCCCAGAGTTCTCTGGGTCAAACCTGGAGAGTTTGCAGGTATGTCGATAGGTCACAAAGTTACGTATAAAGCTCCACTTAAGTAAAAAGGGGTCACTCGTGGTTATTCCACCATCTTTCCGGATTTCATAGCCAATAGTCCCAATCAATTCCAGGAGTTCGCCAAACCCTGGAAGCAGGCCCGGACTGGCCATAGGGCACACCGGGCATTTGCCCGGTGGGCCGGGCCACGGCAGGGCCGCATTGACTTAGGGGCTGATGGAGCTGCAGCTCCAGGCCCCTACCCTACCTACGGCCGCATTAACGCAGGGCATAAGGGGCACCTGCCCCTTAAGCCCGCCGCAACTGCGACCGGGTCCGCCACTCTAAGGGGCCGGGAAGTCCCCACCAAGGCCGGCCTTACGGGTCTGCGGCCGCACAGGGTTTAAATTAAAACATCAGGGTTTTTTTTTTACTTTATTTAACATCCTCCATGTTAAATAAAGTTTTTTTAACTTTATTTAACATGGAGGATGTTAAATAAAGTTGAAAAAAAACCCCGATGTTTTAATTAAAACCCTGTGCGGCCGCAGACCCCTAAGGCCGGCCCTGGTGGGGGCTTCCCGGCCCCTTAGAGCAGGACCGGCCTTTGGGGTGTGCGACCGCACAGGGCGGTCCGCACCTGGAGGGGTGCCGGGTGCCGCAAGTTGGCACCCCCTGATGAGCGGCACCCGGCACCCCTCCAGAGACGGACAGTAATGTCCGCCGCTGGAGGAGCAGGCTCGCAAGGGAGTGGTATCGGAGGTCTTTAACAGACCTCCGGTTCCCTTGAGTGATTTTAAGCCGGGTTCAACCCGGCTTAAAATCACTCAAGGGAGCCGGAGGTCTGTTAAAGACCTCCGATACCGCTCCCTTGTGATCTGCGCGGCAACAGCTGCTGTGCGCCGGGGTTTGTTGTCAGATCCCGGCGCACAACACTGAAGCCGCGCCCACCGCCGTCCGTGCCCTCTGACCCGGAAGAAGACAGAGAAGACAGAAGAACTGAAGAAGAGGAGGAAAAGGAGCTGTAAGGAGAAAAGAGGAAAGGTAGGAAAATATTCAGTGAGAGTGGATTGGTATATATATGTGTGGATTTGTATATGTGTGGATTGGTATATATGTGTGGATTGGTGTATGTGTGGATTGGTATATATGTGTTGATTGGTATATATGTGTGGATTGGTATATATGTGTGAATTGGTATATATGTGTGAATTGGTATATATGTGTGGATTAGTATATGTGTGTGAATTGGTATGTGTGTGGATTGGTATATGTGTGTGGATTGGTATATGTGTGTGGATTGGTATATGTGTGTGGATTGGTATATGTGTGTGGATTGGTATACGTGTGGATTGGTATACGTGTGGATTGGTATATATGTGTGGATTGGTATATATGTGTGGATTGGTATATATGTGTGTGGATTGGTAAGTGTGTGAGAGTGATGGGTGTTATGCTGTACCATTTACAATGTCTTTTTCATGATCTAATTATGCTCTAAAAGTACATCATAACTCCCATCACTCTATACTGTTCCATACAGTGGCAGAGCTGGGAGGCAGAGGCCTTGCACCCCCACCCCAGGACTCCTGAAAGGTAAGTGAACTTCAAAGAGGGAGAGGGTAGATAGTTAGGAGGGGGTAGATAGGGAGAAGGGAGTGAGACAGGGGAAAGGGGGTAGATAGGGAGAAGGGAGTGAGAAGGGGTAGATAGGGCAATCATACTCCTATCATGCCAAGTCTGCGAGTACATCCTGGAATCTGGGTATGCCTGGGCATGATAGGAATGTGAATGCTGTTAACAATCATATATATATACATATAATATTGTTTTTTAATTGTTTTGTCCTATTTTGGTGTGTTACTTACTTTAAATAAAAGTGTTAGATTTTTTTATGGTGTGGGGAGGTCATATTCGGTTTCGGACAGGTAAATGCTGCATTTTCGGTTTCAGTCCAGAATTCGTTTCGGTGCATCCCTACTACTAAGCCAGACAATGAAGTGGTAGGCCTACACCACATCAATGTTTGGCGTAGTATATAGTGATTGGGGTTATGCTGCACTATTGTCAATGTCTGGCTCAATGTATAGTGATAGGGATTACGCTGTACCACTGTCAATGTGTGCCTCAGTATATAGTGATAGGTGTTATGCTGTACCACCGTCAATTTCTGCCTCAGTATATAGTGATAAGTATTATGCTGTACCACCGTCAATGTCTGCCTCAGTATATAATGATAACAGTGAGAAGAGGCAGAGGTGGTAGATAGTGATACAGGGGGATAGATAGTGAGAAAGGGGAGTTTTGTTACAAGTTTTTATTCCTTTCTTTTTTTGGGATGGGGGGGCACCAGAAGAGTAGTCCGCACAGGGCGCCAGAACACCTAAGGCCGGCTCTGCCTTAGAGTGGTGGACCCGGTTGCAGTTGCGGCAGGCTTAAGGGGCTCTGCGTTAATGCGGCCATATAGGCCCAGTCAGTCCGGTCCTGACTGGGCCTATTTTAAGGTAGGAGCCTGGAGCTGCAGCTCCATCAGCCCCTAAGTCAATCCTGCCCTGCCACAGGCGCGGTCGCAGTTGCTGCTTGCTCTGGCAACAAGGTAAGTAGGGTGAGGGAGGGGGCTGCAGTGAGAAGGGGCAGAGGGGGGCTAGGTAGTGAGAAAGGGGGAGAGGGGATAGATAGAGGCGGTACATATTGAGAAGTGGGGAAGGGGGTTACATAGTGAAAAGGGGGAACATAGTGAGAAGGGTCAGATAAGATGATGAGAGGGGGTAGTGTGAATGCGTATGAGAATGAATGAATAAATGTGTGGATGAATTGTGTGAATGCGTATGACAATTAATGAATTCATGTGAGGATGAATTGCTTGAATGATTTGTGAGACTGCATTAATGAATGTGTTAATGATTTGTGTGAATGATTAAATGCAAAGATGGTACATGAAGGGTGGGCTTTAACAATAAATAAATAAATAAATAAATAAATAAATAAATATGGGCTGCTCAGGCTTAAATGCCCGGGCCTATTTTTTGTCCCAGTCCGGGCCTTGCTGGAAGACACGATAAGTTAAAGGAAACCTTAAGCCGTCCGGGTCTCGCAAGCTCTCTCCAGTTTCGCAGAGAATTCCCGAAATGAAACTGAATTAGCGATGGGAATCTGTACCGTGTCCGCAAGGGGCCACCACGAGACGCGCGTCTTCAGTTTCATCCGCTCCCCTTCTAATAGCCGAACCCTGTTTGTCTCTCTCCAGCTGGTATTTTGGACCATTGAAGAGGATGGATGCAAAGAGGTATCTTCTGCAGAACGAGAACCAGACGGGGTCATTCCTGGTGTGGAAGAATGAAGATCTGGACTGTTATTATCTCTCCGGTACGGTGAGCGCCAGAAACGTATTGGTCACGAGTGAGCCCGCCATACTGTGAGAGAGTCTATCGCGCAGCTCGAGAGCGGTCACATTGCCTTGATGAATATTAGTGCATTTTAGAGATTCAAGTCTCCTACCATAGAGGTCAGTCTCACAGGAAGGGGCCAGATTAACCAAGGAGCACGTTGAGTAGTTGTCCCAGGGTGGTAGGGGCCCCTGAGCCCCCATCCCATGGTAGACTTGCTTTATTTGTAGTATCTGAGCTGCCCCTCTGCTACCATAACCCACGCGGCCTGCGAGCTCCGGGGTAACGTGAGGGGGCGCCAGACCCCAGCAAAGAGGAGCCGCTCTACAGCAGGTATGGAGACTACCGGACTAGTGATGTCCGGATCATGAACGAATCGTTCATTTGATCCGGTTCTTTTTAGTGATCCGGATGAGTCGGTTCACTAGACTAAACGATTCGTTTGTAGCGGTTCAGTCTGTGAATCATGCAGCTGTAACCTGATCCTAGAGCTGTGAGTCATCTGCAGAGCACTCAGACACAGACTCTGGGGTCAGGTTACAGCTCATTAATTCACACAGGAACGATGACTCATAGAGTCAGAGAGTCGTTCAAAGAGTCGAATGATCCGAAGAGTCGAATGATCCGAAGAGTCGAATGATTCGAATCTTACAGGGATCCGGATCTTACAAGGATCCGAATCTTACAGAGATTCGAATCATTCAGAGAATATTACTGATACCATACTTTTATAAATAAATACATTAATAATGTTCACACTGCCCCCAGGATTTAGATTCCCCTGAATTTGCCCCCCTTTACCTATAAGTGCACCTACAGTTAACTTTATTAAATTAATTAAATTAACCCTCAGTCATCAGCATAAAATTAACCCTTATACCCCATCAACCATAACTGCCCCTGAAATTAACCGTAAAGATCCCATTAACCATAACGGCCCCTGAAATTAACCCTAAAGACCCCATTAACCATAACGGCCCCTGAAATTAACCCTAAATACTCCATTACCCATAACTGCCCCTAAATTAATTGCATGTACTCCAGATAAATTACCTAATAAATTGGTATGGTTGATGGGGTCTTTAGTGTTAATTTGGGGGCAGTTATGCTTAATGGGGTGTTTAGGGATAATTTAGGGGCAGTTATGCTTAATGAGGTGTTTAGGGTTAATTTGGGGGCAGTTATGCTTAATGGGTCTTTAGTGTTAATTTAGGGGCAGTTATGCTTAACGGGGTGTTTAGGGTTAATTTAGGGGCAGTTATGCTTAATGGGGTGTTTAGGGTTAATTTTAGGGGCAGTTATGGTTAATGGGGTGTTAAGGGTTAATTTTAGGGGCAGTCATGGTTGATGGGGTGTTTAGGGTTAATTTAATGGTGAGGGTTAATTTAATTAATTTAATAAAGTTAGCTTAAGGTGCAGTTGCAGGTAAAGGGGATTGTAAATCCTGGGGGCAGTGATTATTAATGTATTATTTATAACAGTATGGTGATATTCTCTGAATGATTAGAATGCCAATGAAGGCAGAGAGTCGTTCAAAGATCCGGATCTTACAATGATCCGGATCTTACAATGATCCGGATCTTACAGTGATCCGGATCACTGTAAGATTCGGATCCCTGTAAGATCCGAATCTTTGAACGACTCTCTGCCTTCATTGACATCACTGGAGGCAGGGGGGAGGATTCATAATGAAAGGGGCGGGGCCAATCGTTAGTGTGCCTGCACGGAGTTACTGGAAAACAGTAACTCCGTGCAGACACACTGAGTGATCCGAAGATCCGGATCATGAATCGGATCATTTCAGTGAACGAATCGAAATGATCCGATTCACTTTAATGATCCGAACTTCCCATCACTATACCGGACTAATCCCGCCAGAGCGGCTCCCCCGCCTCCATCTGTGCCCAGGTAGGAGGAGTGGGAGGGGTTTAGGGCACAAAGTGTGCTCTGATTGGCTGATCTGCCTCCTTCTACTTTCCATGCTTTACTGTCCTCCCTTTCCTTTCCTTCCTATTTCCTGAAGAAATGCCGATAAATCTGCTACAAAATCATTTTTGAAAGTAATATAGTTGGCCATGGGATTAGAGAAATGTGACAAATATGCCGCCTCCAAAGTATTACAGAAATCCAGCAGCACATCGGGATTAGCTGCATCTGATTTAAGAGTTGAGGGTGTAGTTCCACGTAGGGAGCCTCTTAATAAATCCCCATAAGGGCCGCATCATGTAGAGAGAAGTAAAAGAAAGCTGTCAATTTGTTTTTCTCTTTAATGCTCCTTTTCTCTTAAAAACTGTGTTTAAAAGTGTATTCCAATACTACAGTTGCCTAGAAAAAGAGTCCTGTCATTCCTCCAAAGCCCTCCCCTATTTATTACATCACAGCAGTGTGACCGTCTACAGCCACTCCCACCTGCCATGTCATGCTACTGAATGTGGAACAGCAAAGCTTTACAGATCCACATTTACATGGTGATGGCGAGTGAGTGTGGCTGAGTGAGGTGTTCTGTGTGATAGGTGTAATAAGAGCGAGGTGCTCTGTGTGATAGGCATTACGCCTATAATGGTAACGGCCCTTCTGTGATGGACAGGCCGAGCAGTGAAGGCAGACAGGACTCAGAGGCTCCATTAAAAAGTTTTCAACAAGAAAATACAGCAAAATTGTTATTTTATTTTACAAATGTTAAAATTAGGTTATTCTAGATATATTCCATATTAGTACATACTGGTAATAATATAAAAATCAGAGAAAGATGGAATAAATCTATGTGGAGCAGCACCTTCAATGCTTCAGAATAACAGAAATGTTATTTTGCTTTGGCAGTCCGAGTAGACGCGGTGGTGAGACATTATAGAATACGTCAAAACTCGGTGTCCTTCTACCTGGTGGAAAGAGCTTCGTTTAGGACTCTATCAAGGCTCGTTGAATATTATAGTGTGGCGAGCGATGGACTGTGCGCCAGGCTGGAAAATCCATGCGTCAAGGTAGACAGACTATAAAAACACACAATTAATATGTAATGATATGTAATATCTTCTACAGTCTTCACTTCTAACTAAAATTAAAAATAAGAACATAAATATAAAAAAGGTGAGTTCCCTGAACTTCTAAAATGTCCACCTGGGGTGAAACCGCCAAAATTAGTCTAATAATAGACACCATCAATTCATGATCTGGGTTTTAGGATTCTTGAACCTATACTACTCAAATATAATAGATGTTGTCCCCAAGGGCAAGACTAGCTACCTTCCCAATGGCATTTATTTTTTAGGGGTAGAATAAGCTCTACTGTCTAGATCGGGGGGGTCTTCCAGCTTGGAGCACACTAGATAAAATGTAAAAAAGATTTAAATGGTGTAATGTGCTTCCCAAAAGTCACCTACCAACCGTTAAAATATTACATTTACTATTCTGTACTATAAACATCATCTACGAATCTCACTAAACTTCTGTTTTTTTCCTGGAAGCTGGATCTCCCCTCATTGACCACTTTGTCCCACACCACAGTGGATAACCTGGAAATCCCACCTACCGCCGTAACGAAGATCAGTCAATTGGGCAGAGGGAGTACTGGTTGTGTGTGGCTGGGGCTGTGGAATGAAACCACTAAGGTGGCTATCAAGGAATTTAAAGGTGACTAAAAAAACCATACTTATAATAACATTACTCTTTCCCCTCAAGGAATAATAATAATGGTAATAATGTTATGCTGAGAAATATCTATGGCTGAATGTGTCGGAGGTCAAAGAGCTGGAGAAACATCCTTCATTGACCCCCGTTTGTGTTTCTAAGACGTTTGGAGCCATGTGTGTACAGGTGTTCACAAAAAGAGGCAAAAATGAGATCATAGGGTATGAGTCCAAGGTATAATTTACACCACAAGCGTTCCCCAGCCTTTGGGGAGGTAAGTCCCATCTCTTGTCCTACTCGGTGGACAAGAAGGACCAGTTACTTCTATGATTTTACATTGAAAATATCAAAGTGCTAGTGCATATGTTGCCTAATGATGTTAGCAAAGGGAAGGTATGACAGGGTATCATTCTACTCTCAGTCTACTACGGGGACTGTAGTTGCGCTAGCATTTTCCTTCTCCCATATCATGTGAGGATAAAAGGTTTGTGCCATTGTGAATGTTACGTGATGTGTCCTTCTCCAGTGACCCCGGAATTGTTGCAACGTTCATTATATGGAGAGGCCGAGACCATGTGGAAGCTGAATCACAGGAGGCTCTTGAAGCTATATGCAGTGTGTCTGCAGTCCAAACCGGTGTTCATTGTGATGGAGTATATGAAAAATGGGACTTTGAGGACATTTCTAAGAGGTAGGCAATGCTCCTTACAGGGGCTTTGTATGTGCCAACCTACATTATATGACCAAAGTATTTGGACATCTGACCATCACTGACCCAACTACATGAGCATGTTAAGATTTCCCATTCCAAAATCATGAGCATTAACATGGAGCCACCCCCATAACAGCTTCCACTCTCCTGGGAAGGCTTTCCGCAAGATTTTGGGGAGTTTCTGTGGGATTTTTGCGCGTTCATCCAGTAGAGCGTTTGTGAGGTCAGACACTGATGTTGGACGTGACGCCCGGCTCTCAATTTCCGTTCCAGTTCATCCCAAAGGTGTTCGATGGGGTTGAGGTCAGGGCTCTGTGCGGCCGGTCAAGTTCTTCCACACCAAACTCATGCAAACCATGTCTTTATAGACCTTGCTTTGTGTGCCGGGACACAGTGGTACTGGAACAGGAAAGGGTCTTTCCCAAACTGGGAAGCATACAATTGTCTAAAATATCTTTATATGCCGAGCATTAACATTACCCTTCACAGGAAGGGGAAAAAAGCATGAAAAACAGCCCCCCGACCATTATCCCTCCTCCACCAAACTCTATAATAGGCTCTAGACTTTTGCCCAATCCGTGCATTTGCACAAATCTCCGAAAACGAGGAGGCACCCAAACTAAGCAAACAAAGTGAAATGTTAAATTTTGACTAGGGCTCACCCATTCAACTGTTTTGGTGTCATTACAGCCCGCTCGATACCCTTTCAGGTGGGGAAGTGGGAAGAAAACTGTGTGGAGGAGGGTGCAGTCTTATTGGTTATGGTTGCGAAGGTTCCAAGATCTTTAGGGGAGTTTTCCTACCTGAATTGTTAGCGTAATGTAACAAGATTTAGAGGAAATGTGAGCAAAGTCTGGAGAAGGTGTACACAAACTGGATTTGGGTACGTCTCTAAATGTTCAAGCACAAATCGGGAATATTTGGGACTACCTGACCCTTTGGTTTTCGTTTTCAATGCCTCTTCATGAATGTTTAAACCTGATCTCTCTTTCAGCGCATCAAAAAGAAAGAGATTTGGACTTGCATCAGTTAATAGATTTTGCCGTTCAGGTCAGTATGTTAACCGCGCGCCATAATACAGTAACCCCGTTCCTACTACGTCGAGTAAAGCATCATGAAGACCACCGCTTTCTACTGGGATGAAGTCAATGTGAGAGTAAAGAGAAGATGCCACGGGTTATATTATTTGATATCATTCTGGTAGTAAGTTTTATGGAGTTTCCATCAGCCACATCTGGCCAGATGTGCCACCAAATAATGGCGTGGGGCTCAATTATTCATCACCCTCCTTTATGAGACTTCAGTTTGACCTGCCACCTAGTTTGTCTGATAATGAATCTTCTTTTTGAGCAGTTACTGTGTGGATTAATCGTTTGGGGTTGCAAAATCAACCGAGCTCGAATTTACCCGCATCAGCCCATGAGAAATGAAGGATAATTATCACGAGTGGAAAATAGGAGATCGGAAAATTTCTGAAACTATTGGAACCTTTCTTAGCTGATTATTTTGTTATTCTCAGGATTTATATCCTGCGTTCCTGGGGTCGCCCATCTGTGAATGTGTCACACCAATAAAGATGCCAAATGGCTATTGGGCAAAGTGGGTGGGAGCCAGGTGGAGGTGGGTTAGAAATTGGATGGAACCAGTTGGGACTTGGTTGGAGCCAAAATACCATGGTAGTGTCTCATCATTCTCAAACATGGTTGTCATCTTTGGACCATCTTCATGTGTCCTTCAGGACGATGTGTCCTGAAACGATAAGAACAATGTGTTTTATCAGATAAACGTGTAACACTCCTATCCGGCTCACTTCACTTTGTACTCCCTCAGATAGCCGAGGGCATGAAGTACATGGAGCAGCAGGGCTGTGTGCACCGAGACCTTCGCACTGAGAATGTCTTGCTGTCCGCCATGATGTCCTGTAAGATCGGAGACTTTGGCCTGGCTCGTTTCATGGACAGCTCGTACATCACCATGTCTGCAGGTGAACCTTGTTACATTTCTTATTGGGGATGGGGCAAAATAACTCTGATGGATCTAATAATATACCACCGTGTTTCCTTCATACGTGATTACTGGGGTAAAACTATATGTCCCATTTAAAATAATTAATGCCACAGCGTCCATAATTCCATGGTCTATAACGAGCCATTTGCTGTCTTAACAGACTCCAAAATCCCTATTAAGTGGATGGCGCCAGAGGTCTTCCACATGTCTAAGTATTCCAGCAAATCGGACGTGTGGTCCTTTGGAGTCCTGTTGGTTGAAATTATGACCTATGGGAAGATTCCTTTTCCAGGTGGGTGACCAGAAAAAAAGGCAAAAATATAAAGCACATTGCCCTCAAATATTCTAACTTGGGCCACCATATTCTATACGCATGCCTTGTAAAAGATGGTAAAAGGCATAATCGGTCCATGAATTCTGGGTCATTGCCACCACAATCATATGTTACTGAGAGGTGGACGTGGCGGATGGTTTCTTTGGCATGCTGGTTGAGATCGTTAGGAGGTAATGATGGTAAGGATGCGCTAATTGCATGGTTTGAGTACAGAATGAGTCTAGTTAACAGTAACCGGTTACGTGGTTTTAGTAAGGGACGAGTTCATCCTTCATTATCATTGGTGGTAACATTTCTTGTAAAGGCTTTTGACCGTACACACTAACCGTCTCCACGTATTGCTCCCAGATAAAACAAACCTGGATTATGTACAAATCATAACATCTGGAAAATCTCCTCCGCCTCCCGAAGACTGCCCCGAAGATATAGCCAACTTAATGAAAACGTGCTGGATCCAAGAGCTGGCTCTGAGGCCTTCATTCTCGAAGATCGAAAGCTACGTTATGGACTTACTGAAACCCAGTTTTGGCGAAGATACCATGGAGTGACATGCCGAGCGTGGCTTGGCTTCACGGTATTCCACCCAAGTCACCATCTAACTGCGTTTGTTGGGTGCCAAAAGTCATCAGCAGCATGGAGCCCCCTACTCAACTCCTTTGAGTAATGTTAAATAAGAAAACATGGAGAATCTAATCTTTTAGGGTGGTCGTTTAACAAAAGACGTGATTAGGGATCATGGCCCGGGCTGACATCACATCCGTTTCAGGAAGCAGGAAGGGACCTATAGGCACTGCTAGTGGGTGGCTCAAACACAACTGCCCCTTTTGCCCCATACAAACTAAGGCCCTGTCATATTTGCTCATGAAACAAGAGGATATTCGTAAATAAAATTCTGATGTTTGTCCATCACGGACCCGGAAGGCCGCTCACTTTCTTCACAAAACGGGCTTTTTTATTTCCGTGCCCATACAGTATCACTCATTTTATCAAACAATCACAGGACGTACACAAACGGATGGTTCTGAATCGCAGACTGGCGGTGTGTGTCATTCTCACTTGTACAGGGGGACCCCACAGAGTTCCTTCGCTCTGGCCAGAGGTCCATCTATTGCAGGACCCTGGAATGTAAGGTGAGTATCGAGCGAGTGAACAACGAATCTCAACATTAAAATCATACCGGCGCATGAAGTCGCCTGAAAAGGCTCGGTAAAACCCCAAATCACTTTGACCAAGTGAAATGTTATAAACCTGCGTATAAAAGAGCTGAAAACGGCTGAAAACGGTCCAAAAGCATTAATATGATCACTGCTTGATTCAACTAAAAATCATACCCCAACAATACTGGTATATTATTAATGCACCGATATGTCCCAGTGCCAATATATATATATATATAATATTCATAAAAACAATATAATTTGGAGATAATTTAAGGACAAATAATCTACGTAACGCATCTAATACCTAAACAAGGTAAGGCCGTAGAACATGTCTTAACAAAAGTGAGCAGAATTAGTTCAGCATATAAAAAAAGAATAATATTAATGGCGGAAGACTCTATACTGGTGTCAAAATATGTAACATGTGCCTTATTTACTGAAACAAATGCACAATTATGTTATGTATTAATAAAGGAAATGTTCAAAGGATTTGTGTCTAGTCTTGATATTCCTGTTGGGTCAAGCTATTTAACCCCTCGAGTGCTGGGGTGGAGCAGCCAATTGAACGACCTAATTATAAAAATACAAACATTTTCTTAATTATTTCCACGAGTGTCAAACCCAATAGTAAAAGTAACACTTAGGTTTGGTTTTTACATACATGTAGTTTGCGCGCGCACACACAGCTCATGTAGGTGACGCAACAAATAGCAGAGTTGGCACAAATAAAGAGTTAACATGGAGCGTTCTCAGCCAAAACTCCTCACAACATGCCCTGCGACAACCATTATCCACCAATGAGACGAAAGGAAGGTTAATCACAGCAGTTGGCTTAATTCCCAGACTCATTTTGCGAACTCTGCCACCTGTATAGTGACTTCTAAGTGACCAACTAATGAGTTGGCAGAGTTCCCAGAATGAGACTGGGAACTTTGCCAACTCAAAGTAGAAACGCGTATCTATCTTGAAGTCTATGATTCACAAAAGTAGAAACAGAGTGCCATCACGGATTGGGGGTTAAACCTTGCTGCAGTTTATTTTTGTTTCACTGGGCATGCGCTGTACGTTTTTGTCTTATGCTGCATGGTGTCTGCATTTACCTTAGCCAGGTACAGCAGAGGTTAGATGAAAATCTTGATGCGTCTGAAATGTACGAGTAAAAATATCTCCATTTTAGTCATCATTCAATCTGCGCACCTCATTGAACGGCTCTCAGGGCAGGGTTTTTCCTGGTTTGGGCCATTGGATTGTTTACTACGCTGTTTTTACCATCATTGTTGCAAATTTCAATTCCGGCAGGTCACCGAATCGACCCCATTAATTTTTGCTGATTTATTTAAATCTACAGAACCAGCCCACAGTGAGGTACTTTAAGAAGAAAAAGGTTTAATTTAAGTTTGCAAATAAATCTATTAACATTCTCACATTTTTATGGGATCTAATACATCAATATATATACATCTACATATAAAACTGATAGTGTTCTGGAGTTCTAGTTTTTAGGTCAAGTTATATATCTGATCAATACTTTAAAATAAACCAGAGGAGAGCCTAAGGGGACGTTCAATGGATTTTCTTCCTGTGTTTCTTTGTCAAGGTACGTGCAGACGGGTGACCCCCCGACTGAGACAGGGGACCAAATCCAGTTGGAGAAAGATCTGGAATAAAAGTAGGTGTTTTTCTTGAAGGACGTACGCACAAAGAGGAAGGAAGTTGTGAAGAAGGAATGTACTTTGCGGACTGAGAGGGAGGAAGGTAGGTGGCTTCAGGTTGACAGGAAGGGATATAAGTAGCAGAAATCTGCGAAGAAGGCTCAGAGTGAGGAGAACTCTCAGAATAATGGATATAGGTGGCTGGAGGGTGGGGAGCGGTTATGTAAGTTGTATACAGGGAGGATTCTGTGCTTGTAGCTATGGGGAATGGAATGAACATGGAAGGGAAGGGCACTGGGTAATTCCCTGAGAGTGCCGAGTCTTGACTTTTGGTCTTCACCGAATCTGTAGAAGTCTCCGCCATATGTTGATAGTGCAAACTGGCCATCTGGACAAGGTTATGGTTCAAATAATCAAGACGGGTAATGATCTCCTTCTGCTGCATCACCAGCTTCTCCAAGAGCTGCAGCTCCTGACATTTATCTGCCACAAACAAGCAAGAGATCGGGAAATCTTACCCATCTCACAATCCCCGCAGAAATAACAAATAATCATCCCAATGTCAATAATGCATATAATCGGACTCTTAATCTTAACATTCTAAATTGTGTACACTCCTCAACTGCAAACATAAACCATAATCCCATATAAAATAAAAAAAGTTAAATGTCTATAATTCTCATTCATGAATACAATATTTATATTCGCACTGGCAGCATGCAGCTATGCATTTCCACTCAGGAGATCTAATCTCTCTTTTTCAACCCACCCGTCAGAAGGAGGTATAAACGCTCTTTTTATGACGTATAAAATATCCAGAGTCGGGATTTAGACTGGCTCATCTATCACTTAAGTAAAAAAGGGATTTAAGGTTTTATAATCGACTTGACTTCCATCAGCTTACACTAAATGCCCCCCTTCCAGACCTGATCTGACGGGCTTCTTCGTATTGTAGTTAGAGACCAACTGAAAGGAAGTCTCACTACCATCACACTGAAACGTCTTCACTACACTGCATTGTTATGCGGAGGGTAGTGTTTCGCCGTGCTTGCCTGCCTTGTGTAAACACTGGCTTACATAGATTCATTTTCTCTTATCTCCTTTTTTCCTTCACTAAGCTAACCGCTTGACTACCCTCCGGTGGGAATTACACCCTTAGAATAAGAATGGGAAGACATCAACAACCCCAAAAGCCCTCCCGGTACCGGCAGAAGACTCGGTGTCGGATTTCGTCTCAGGGACGTGATGAAGAATCACAGGCTTTATATCTTCATCCTCCAAAATGTGTTGCTCTAAACCTACGAAGAGGATAGAGGGGGAAAGCGATCATAGAGAATGTCAGGGAGTCATGAAATACCTATGCGGTAAAAGAGTTAAGAAAAATAGAATCCTTTATTAAAGGCAAGTCTTTAAATTCTAGCTTTCTTTTATTCAATTTAAATATCGTCATTTCTACTTTTATTAGAGGGTTTTTTTGCTCACTATACATTTTTTTTTACTCCACAAAATGTACAATATTCACATTTTCCAGGGGGAAAAAAGCACAATATTATTAGAATCTGAATTTTTCACAAGTAAATTATCTTGACTTATAACCGAGCTGAAATACACATCATAATAAATTTTTTAGGCCCTACTTTCAATGTTTGTTTTGTTATTTTTTTTAATCTAGGCCTGAATTAAAAATTCTGCGCGGGGGATGGCTTTCTCCAGTCTCACACACATCGTCGGCATACACAGGGTTAAGGCTTTCTGACGCGTCGACCGTGAGATGGTGCTTGGCGCGTCTCTCACTTACTGACTCGGGGGCCGATGAACGGGAATTCTTCCGATATCTTAGAAAAGAGAGCGCCTTCCTCTGGAGCACAAGAGATGGCAGAATGAAAATAAAAAATGGAGTCTGGTGTATTAATAAAGGCAAATCAAATTCCAAGCGCGTTCTTTGCAGTGAAACCGACTTATTAAAGGGAGAGTAATGCCTTCGTCGTCAGTTATGTGATATTTTGGGTGGCTTTCCCGGCTCCAACACCACATTGAGCTGATTCTTAGCGGCAGTGCTAATGAAGTCCGTTCCTCCATAGGCTTCCATTATCCCGGCGGAGTGATTAAGACTGAGATATTCTTTTATATGATACGGTGTCAGAGTGTTTGTCTAGTAGATTGGGCTACGATAGCACAGCTGGAATGGTTTTTATTTGTTTAACTGTACTTAAATCATCCAGTCTGCTCTACAATCAGTCATTACGTGGCCTAATGACCGATTGTGTACGTCTGTTTCATCTATTCTGCAGGAATCGTCCAAACTTTCCCTTAAATACCGTATTGGCTCCATTATAGGCCGCACCAGGTTATAGGCCGCACCCTAAAACTTAGGTGCTTTCTTAAAGAAAAATTTAGATTTTTTTTTTAAAAAAAAATACACATTCGTGGAATAGTGAAACAGCATTCTAACTAACACGCTGTATTGGAACATTTTTGGTATCTATTATGCAGTCAACATATGTTACATACAAACAGAAAACCAAATGTTAATGCACTCCCCCCGTGGAAGGCGCTGGCGGGGGAGGCTGTCTCAGCGCATCGCGTAGACGTCCACGGCTGCCGGAGAGTAGGATGCAGGTCCCCTGTAGCGCTGCGGGGGGATCTGCATGGGCGATACGAATTGTGCATTCCTGAGCTAAACCTCGATTATAGGCTGCACCCCCACTTTAAAGACTTAAAGTGGGGGGGGTAGTGCGGCCTATATTCGGGCAAATACGGTATATCATTTTACGATCACTACTTAACCTGCACCTCCCACCCGAGGTGGTAGATGGGTAAAATGCAGTGAGGGTATTAAACATGTATGGGATAGACATACGGCTTCCGAATCTAAGACGAGACCAACGACTGATTAAGGTTTGAGTCTTTACAGACGAGGGCCAGGTGGGGCCGCTCTGCCACCAGGTTCTAAGCATTATTTTGTTATAGAGCTCACGGCTAAACTTATCAGCAGTATGACTTTAAACCACCGTCTCGAATGAACATACCAAAGGTTTCATTACCGTGGCTGAAGCTGCCAAACGAATTGTAGACGTCTGTCCTGCGAGATGCTGTCTGGAGACGTGTCTTCCGACCTTCAAAGAACATAATAGCAAACGGCAGGATCCTTAACTGTATTTTCAAGTTGACTCAATACACATTCGGTCAAACATTGTTTCTCAGAAAACACTTTTATAAGATGCTTTGAGCAGGACTATTGTTAGAAGGTGTTTACCCAATTTACGTTGCTACTACATTACAATACGATGGTGCTCTATATATATATATATATATTAAAAAAATACTAAAAATAGTAAATGATAAAATGATATTCATGTTCCGCGCTACGCAATATTACCCAGTTACACCACGCTGAACCTAGTCTCCAGGAGGAAATCCCCCCCCTTAGCACATGCAATAAATCTGGATTCCTGATCCGTAGTAACAGGAGAACATCAGACGGTAAGATCTTAATGCAACTATTTAACTATGCAATATATATTTAAAAATATATATTCAACTAACAAAAGACCTCTGCGTTCCCGACAGGGCTTCGATAATTCATAGGTAGAGAAGTTCTAGGACAAAAGGACGCTGTTTAAAACTAGAAGATGGACTTACTGTGCAGCATGTGCTGATCACGAAATACCGGCCGTCCAGCCTTCTGCCACATTTTTAGCATTATGTTGTAGTTGGGAGGTCGCTTTTCCGAGTGGCACCCGTAAAGAAGCTTGTGTTCGTTTTCTAGGTGGAAAGCTCTTCTCAGGGCTTTCCACTTTGCGCGACACTGCTGCCACGTACGTCGAAAGCCATACCTCACCATCTCCTGCGCGATCGGTTCCCATTCAACTGCGTTGGCATGACGGGAGGACATGAGAATGTCTAGATCGCATGAATCCTGCACTACTTTGTAGAGAACTTTTAACTCCTCTGGGAGCCATAACTCACCACGGGGCATTGTCTACGACAGAAGCAGAGTATAAAGTCCATAAGTGGGCAAAGAAAGTACATTTAACAAGAACAAATTTGATATAATAGCAAAAAAAAACTTAATATCACCTCCACTGAAATTTCACATATATTCGTCCAAGGTCTCTGTACATATGTAAACTGGATTAGGGACATTTTAGCCCTTTGTTCCCCCCCAAGAGGTATGTGGCATATTACTGTAAGAAATTAAGGGTGCCTTTAAAAATGTGACATTACATTGAATACATAAACATATGTTTTGAGAAGATTTGGGTGTCTGGTTTTACAATGGAAAGTCACGACAAAATGTTTGGAATCAAAGGCCCCAACAGAGATGGGAGACTCTGCAGGGGGTCAGACGCCTGAAGCAGAAGATGCTATATTTTCACATAAATGTGAACCATTTACCGGGAGGTACAACTAGCTAGGAGCTGCAAGAGTCAGTCTAAGGAAAGAGCACAGCGAACAGAAGTGTTCTGGGTCAGGAGACTATGAACGAAGCTGCGCATGATGGTTAAGGGAAAAACTCAGTAAATAAGAGGTTCATATTCTGTCACAATAGTGCTAAGGTTTGCACATACTGGAAAACCTCAGTGAGTAGCCTCTGTCTTTCTGTCTTCCTAAACTTCAAGCCTAACATCGAGGATTTTTGACTAGTGACAACATACCCACGGAATCCCTGAAACAGAACGGGTTTTTCCAGTATTAGTCTGTGCTCGCTTAACGCTGCCACTTCAACGTCAATACTGGTTTTATTCATATTGAAATTCAAATCTGACACTTCGCACTTATGTCAACTTTAAAAGCCACTGGTTTTCCCCAAACTTTACCGGATTTAATATCTCATGTTAGGATGTTTCGCTGAAGTCAGTAGGCAGTTGACATTAAAAGGCACACACCATTGTTGTAGGGGAGGTGGGTGGAGAGTGGGGCGAGCTTCCCGCAACCCAGAGTTTCCCTGTAGTGACCCGGAGAAGCAGCGCCTCACCCAGAGTCTCGAGGCAGAACAGATATGTACACTTATTGGCCACTTTATTAGGTACTATCTTGCTAGTACCAGGTTCTGGAAACATTGCTCAGAGATTGTGGTCCATATGGACATGATGGCATCACACAGTTGCTGCAGATTTGTCGGCTGCACATCCATGATGCGAATCTCTCGTTCCACTACATCCCAAATGTGCTCTATTGGATTGAGATCTGGTGACTAGAGGCCATTGGAGTTCAGTGAACTCATTGCCATGTTCAAGA
This sequence comes from Spea bombifrons, assembly GCF_027358695.1. Classification (NCBI taxonomy): domain Eukaryota; kingdom Metazoa; phylum Chordata; class Amphibia; order Anura; family Pelobatidae; genus Spea; species Spea bombifrons. The sequence goes on along the minus strand of NC_071089.1, from coordinate 121,080,304 downwards.
ACCAGGCAGCATTTTTCCAGTCTTCCACTGTCCAATTTTGGTGTGCCTGTGGAAATTGCAGCCTGTTTCCTGTTCTTAGCTGACAGGAGTGGCGCCAGGGGTGGTCTTCTGCTGCTGTAGCTTCAAGGTTCGACGTGTTGTGCGTTCAAAGATGGGATTCTGCATACCTTGGTTGTAACAAGCGATTATTTGAGTTACTGTTGCCTTTCTGTCATCTCAAACCAGTCTGCCCATTCTCCTCTGACACCAACAACGCATTTTTGTCCACACTTCTGCTCACTGGATATTTTCTCTTTTTGGGACCATTCTGTGTAAACTCTAGATCATTATGTGTGAAAATCCCAGTAGGTCAGCAGTTTCTGAAATACTCAGACCAGCTTCATCTGGCACCAACAACCATGCCACGTTCAAAGTCGCTTAAATCCCCTTTCATCCCCATGCTGATGCTCGATTTGAACTTCAGCAAGTTGTCTTGACCACATCCATAAATGCATTGCTATGTGATTGGCTAATTAGCTATTTGTGTTAACAAGCAATCGAACAGGTGTACCTAATGAAGTGGCCAATGAGTGTATATCACATGAGGTAAGGTACCTACCTCCACCCTACTTCTAGCAACACCCTCAAAAAATAATAAATGTGTACTGTCTTGGGACTACTTATTGCTACTGTATAGCAGAGTCACGCAGCAGAAGTGTGCTAAGTCCATAACTCAGAGGACATTAATGTCAAAAACTTTCCTTAGCTACAGGACAGCAGCATGACCAAGTTGGTTCTTAACTGATTAGTCTGCACCAGTTAAGAGACAGGAGGAGAGGAAAGATAAAGACCAAGCAAAGCATAGAAACCTCAGCTATCCACTATCAGTGAACAATGTCCCGTTCAAAAAACAGCTGAGATGGTTCTGGGTGCTGGTGCATATGTAAGTGCGTTAGCATGTGTGTTTTAGTGCGAGTGTGCGTAAACGTGGGTGCTGGTGCATGTGAGTTAACGTGCGTTTTAGTGCGAGTGTGCATAAACGTAGGTGCGTACGTAAGTGCATTAGCATGTGTTTTAATGCGAGCGTGTGTAAATGCTGGTGCATATCTAAGTGCGTTAGCATGTGTGTTTTAGTGCGAGCGTGCGTAAGGGTGGGTGTGAAGTTACACGGGGGGGGGCACTTGGCTTTACCTGCCCTCAGTGCCAGAAGGTGCTGACCCTCCCCTGAATTTATGGCACAAAAAGTCACAGTAATGCATATAGAATCAGCGGGGAATACATTTATAACCCGACACGGTATATAAACTACATTATACTTAAAAAAAACAAAGTTACATGTATAGGTCTGACAACATCTCAAAGTCACATCACCATAGCAACGGGGTACTCGGGATAACTGACTCCTTTTAATGGTGACGGACGGGACTTAACAACCTGCGCATGCACAGGACTTCTTCCTACAGCATTTCCCAATATCTTTCTAGCTGCCCATGAAGAAGCAGATGAGATAACACACAATGGCTGCACTCAATAACCAATTAAGGCATTGCCCCTAAACTTGGTAAAAAAACTAAACAATAAGTAATGTCATGAATGCCACTTCCCCTCTTGCCCCCAATGTAGGTAAACAAGCAGAGTGCCCTGCTAGGGCTACAGAGGAGGGGGGGGCGCAGAGGCAAACCCAGCTAACTGCCCCCTAACGGGACACCCCGCCGACACAGCCTGCTGCACTGAAATCCCCTCAGGTTTTGGCGCCAATTACCTAGGTATCCGCTTTTTTATTATTTCCTCAGTAGCTGCCTCCGTGACATCACTGGCCCCAGCTTCACCAGCCAATCACGAGCGGAGTCTCGTGCGGACCGTGAACCTGCGGGTGGGCGGGTATTACACGGGTTGCTCGCGGCCGCTGGTTGACGCTGACGTGCGTTGCGCATGCGCCGTGGCTGTGTCATGGCGGCGCCCATGGTCTCTATAGGGAGCTGCGGAGCGCTGGGATCGCCCCGGCTTGGTGTTTATAATCCTTCCTGAAACCTGCCGTATAGGTAGGACCCGAGCCTGCACGGGGCAATAGGGTGATCGGGCCTGGGAGACGAAACAGTAACAACTACCTACATCTCAAACATGGCATGCAGTCCTTTCATAAGCTGCCTGTTTATTATAATTACATTTAACTAAATAAACCTGAAGTGATGAGATTGTAACCAATTTAACTAACCCGCAAACATTATTGTTAACAACAGAATCCGACCTGCACAGAGGTGACTAAAACCATCTAAACTAACCCAACTACAACCACCTATAACTACCCCAACTACAACCACCTATAACTACCCCAACTACAACCACCTATAACTACCCCAACTACAACCACCTATAACTACCCCAACTACATCCACCTATAACTACCCCAACTACATCCATCTATAACTACCCCAACTACATCCACCTATAACTAACCCAACTACAACCACCTATAACTACCCCAACTACATCCACCTATAACTACCCCAACTACATCCACCTATAACTACCCCAACTACATCCACCTATAACTACCCCAACTACATCCATCTATAACTACCCCAACTACATCCACCTATAACTAACCCAACTACAACCACCTATAACTACCCCAACTACAACCACCTATAACTACCCCAACTACAACCACCTATAACTAACCCAACTACATCCACCTATAACTACCCCAACTACATCCATCTATAACTACCCCAACTACATCCACCTATAACTAACCCAACTACAACCACTTATAACTACCCCAACTACATCCACCTATAACTACCCCAACTACATCCATCTATAACTAACCCAACTACATCCACCTATAACTAACCCAACTACATCCACCTATAACTACCCCAACTACAACCATCTATAACTACCCCAACTACAACCACCTATAACTACCCCAACTACATCCACCTATAACTACCCCAACTACATCCACCTATAACTACCCCAACTACATCCATCTATAACTACCCCAACTACAACCACCTATAACTACCCCAACTACATCCACCTATAACTAACCCAACTACAACCACTTATAACTACCCCAACTACAACCATCTATAACTACCCCAACTACAACCATCTATAACTAACCCAACTACAACCACTTATAACTACCCCAACTACAACCACCTATAACTAACCCAACTACATCCACCTATAACTACCCCAACTACATCCACTTATAACTAACCCAACTACATCCATCTATAACTACCCCAACTACATCCACCTATAACTACCCCAACTACAACCACCTATAACTACCCCAACTACATCCACCTATAACTAACCCAACTACATCCACCTATAACTACCCCAACTACATCCATCTATAACTAACCCAACTACATCCACCTATAACTACCCCAACTACAACCACCTATAACTACCCCAACTACATCCACCTATAACTACCCCAACTACATCCACCTATAACTACCCCAACTACATCCATCTATAACTACCCCAACTACATCCATCTATAACTACCCCAACTACATCCATCTATAACTAACCCAACTACAACTATCCGTAACTACCCCAACTACATCCACCTATAACAACCCCAACTACATCCACCTATAACTAACCCAACTACATCCATCTATAACTACCCCAACTACATCCACCTATAACTAACCCAACTACAACTATCCGTAACTACCTCAACTACATCCACCTATAACTAACCCAACTACATCCATCTATAACTACCCCAATTACAACCACCTATAACTACCCCAACTACAACCACCTATAACTACCCCAACTGCAACCACCTATAACTAACCCTACTACATCCACCTCTAACTACCCCAACTACAACCACCTATAACTACCCCAACTACAACCACCTATAACTAATCCAACCTCGACCACCTTTAACTAACCCACCTTTAACTAAACCCAACTACAACCACCTATAACTAACCCTACTACATCCACTTATAACTACCAGTAACTCAACTACAACCACCAATAACTAACCCAACTGACCACCTACAACTACCCCAACTGAAACCACCTATAACTAACCCAACTACATCCACCTATAACTAACCCAACTACAACCACCAATAACTAACCCAACCTCGACCACCTACAACCACCCCAACTGAAACCACCTATAACTACCCCAACTACATCCACCTATAACTACCCCAACTACATCCACCTATAACTAACCCGACCTCGACCACCTATAACTAACCCAACTACATCCACCTATAACTAACCCAACTACAAACAACTATAACTACCCCAACTACAACCACCTATAACTAACCCAACTACATCCATCTATAACTACCCCAACTACAACCACCTATAACTAACCCAACTACATCCACCTATAACTAACCCAACTACAAACAACTATAACTACCCCAACTACAACCACCTATAACTAACCCAACTACATCCACCTATAACTACCCCAACTACATCCACCTATAACTAACCCGACCTCGACCACCTATAACTAACCCAACTACATCCACCTATAACTAACCCAACTACAACCACCTATAACTAACCCAACTACAACCACCTATAACTACTCCAACTACATCCACCTATAACTACCCCAACTACATCCATCTATAACTACCCCAACTACAACCACCTATAACTACCCCAACAGAAACCACCTATAACTACCCCAACTACATCCACCTATAACTACCCCAACTACATCCATCTATAACTAACCCAACTACATCCACCTATAACTAACCCAACAGAAACCACCTGTAACTACCCAAACTACAACCACCTATAACTACCCCAACTACAACCATCTATAACTACCCCAACTACATCCATCTATAACTACCCCAATACATCCACTTATAACTAACCCAACCAGCACAGAGTTGACTACAGCCACTTACAACTAACTCAGTGTAGAGGGGAGATTATTACAGACGATAACTAACCCAGTCTCTGGGGTGGGGGTTATCACACATTATAACTAACCCGTAAGGAGATGTAACCCGCACTTTATATCATTTTTCTCGGGATGTAATCAGAATAATCTCAGATAAATTCCCCTTTAATACCCGCCGCCCCGCCGCCGCCGCAGAGGAGACCAGAGATCTCCAGCGGTGGGGACAACTTCGTTCTCGGGTCCCTCGGCAGCGATCCCGGCAGACGAGTCTACGGTTCTGGAGATATCTGGAAAGACTTCATGGCTCCCTGACAGCCGCTTTTTCTCACCCAAAAGTAGCCAGTCGCTCGTGTGGAGCGCGGCCGAGTCCTGGGCATTAAACAGCCCAGATAATGAAAAGGCGTTAAAACAGCAGACACCTGATTTCAATATCCAGTATCAGGAAGGATAAAGCAGGGAGCGCAGAACGGGGGGGGAGAAGGTGCTTCGTGGGATGATTCCTTCCTCCGCCCTTCTCTCTCCAGCCAGTTGGAAATCGGCACAGGAGGCTCAGTCTTTATTATATGCCTCCGCCCGAGGCCAATCCGGGTGTTCCTCTTCTCCTATTGGGTGCCTGTGCTGCCACTCCCATCACTCCTCCCATGTCCTGCCTCCACTCTGTGACCAGTTCTCCTTAGCATGACTTTGGAGGCCCTACTCTCACCCCTGCCGCCTCACTGAGTGAGCGTTGGATCTTATATCGTAAAAGTGAGCCCGTTTGTACCGTGCTGTGGCCTATGTTGCTGCTATAAATGAATAAATAAATAAATATTGCGGGTTAAGCCTATTGGGAAATTGATGGTTCCTATCCGCTTTTCTATTGGCTGTTTACTTCCTTATCGTTCGTCTCCTCGAATCTTAGACCCCTCCTCAGATCTGAAGGATTAAAGGGCCAATTAGCTGCGAGCATCTCTTTAAATCTAATGTGAGGGGCCGAGGGGGGCCACATCTGTGTTGATGTCGATGTCTGTTAACCCACGCCTGCTCTTTCCCGGCAGACTGAAGAGGAGTTTAGGCTGTTTCTCCTTTCTCCAACGAACAGAGCGCGTTACAGACATGTCATCCCCCACAGATCAGGTAAACTCAACGAACTACCACCAAGGCCGGGGCGCGGAGCGGGGCGTCTGCGCTTTACAGATGGCCTTTTATGGTATAAATCCACGGAAGGCGCTGCCCCCCCCCACTTACTTACTCCATTTCCGGCCCTTTTAGGTGTCGGTGGCGTTCCACGACGTGGCCGCCTGCTTCTCGGCAGAAGAATGGGGTTTGATGGAGGACTGGCAGAAGGAGATGTACGAGAACGTCATGCGCGAGATCCACGCGGCTCTCCTGGCCATGGGTAAGGCGCGTTCCGTAGCATAACCCTTATAAAGTATTGGGGAGGGGTAAGAAAGGTGCCCATAACCCATGTGACTCTGTCTAACCCTCAATTACCTTCACGGTGATGATATCCTCGGACTCAACGCTGGCTCTTATTTATTTTTTTCTTCTCATTTTTGGAACATTTTGACCCGTTTTGCAGCTGTTTATATATTTAAGAAGAAAATTGTCAGACTCGGCATCTCATATATTTCTGTTTAACCGCGACCCAAATCCGCAGCACAGCGGGAGTCCTCCGTAGAGTTTTGTTGATGCCATTGAGTTAGGAAGCCGTGTCTGCCGGCGATAGCGGCCAACACCCCTGTGATAAAGTATAAGTCACATAGAGGTAGTTTCTCGGCGCGATGATTAAATAGGCCTCTTACTACAGTTACGGCAAACTCTCCGAGCTCCGGTAAATGAAATCCCCGGTCTCTCTAGCTTTAAATTCGAATTAAGTGAATTAAATGGAATATTTGGGAGCCGATAAAAGGAATGTTGGCCGTATCTTGCTTTTGTCTCCTCCAGGTTTTGAGATCCTGAACCCGGACGTCCTGCTAAGGGTTAACGAGGGGAAGGATGTCTGCGCAAGCATTTGTGATTCGGACGGACCTATAACGGGCTCAGGTATATATATATCATGGGAATCGGCGTGTAGGTAACTCTTTTCCCTCCGCACACCCGGCAAGAACAACCCCCCCATTCCTTCAATCACATAAGAGGAATGGGGGGAGCGGCTGTCCCTGCGGCTGCGCGGCTTCAGTAACCTGAAGAGGAGAGAAGAATGCAGACAGAGAAGTGGAGGCATGGAAGGGGTTCTCAGAAACGGTAACTAAAGATTGAGGATAAAACAACGAATTTCAAAAGAAAATTCAGACTTTTCTTTTTCGTTTCTGTTAAAATGGAAGGAATACAAAATGAAGGAACGGGCAAACAGCTTTGCTTACCTTGGCATTTCTGGAAGCAGCATTGGGCTCTTTCTTTATACGCTGTATGTAATAAATGTATATTTTTATTCCGCTGTTTTAGTTTTAGTGAGAAGGGTCCAGTCACACACTCAGTAGGAATGTGTTTCTGGAAATCAAGCCGCTATCGACAGAATGGGCATTCAAGGGAGAGTTAAGGTGTATCGAGGGAGCGTTAAGGTGTATCGAGGGAGCGTTAAGGTGTATCGAGGGAGAGTTAAGGTGTATCGAGGGAGAGTTAAGGTGTATCGAGGGGCAGGTGAGGCCAGGAGGATGCATTCCACTCAGTGTTCTAGATCAGGTGAAGCATATATTGTAGCGATACGGAACACGGCAGCTGGAAGCCATGGTTAATCGGAGAGGTGTCTTCCCCGGAGCGTCTGCCTCCTGATTCCTGAAAGTCACCAGCCTCTTGTGATCGATCCGCCCTCCTATACCTGGCATGGAAGATGTGCTGTAGATCGTTATGATGTCATTTTGTGACATGGAGGTCCTGTAAATACCCGCAGTGCCTGGATAACAGGTGCATTCCGTGTAGTTGACTCGTTCACTACGGGAGTTCAGTTGGGTTGCTGCGATTCGCGACATTTCTTTGGATCTTCGCGTACCCGCTATTACCCGCTGTTACCTTCACTGCGACTGCAGCTGCCTCCAGCCCCGCGTGCTCTGCTGGCGTACGGATGATTGTCAGATTATAATAATTAAGAGCTCAATTATCTACGCTGACTGTATGACCAACGCCACCCACAGTCTCCGCTCTAAACCTTCCTTGGTCTTAAGAGACCCTGTGTGGGGTAAACAGGAAAGGCCGTCATCCCTAGGTTTAAGCCTAGCCTAAAAGTTTATAGTAAATGGACGCACGCATCGCGCCTCATCCACCGCATGTTTATCTTCAGTCACATGGCTGTGTTCACGTTGTGTTCTGTCCCGTTCACTGCAGCCGGTCCAGCTGTGGATCCTGACCGTCTCGTCAGCGTGAAGCCAGAGCCAGGCTCCGAAGCAAACGCGTGCAGAAGGAGAGGAAGCCGAGCGACAGCACCCGCCGGTGAGCCGCGATCAGCGCTTGGACCGGACATCGTGGACTAAAGATCCCTACTGTCAGAAAATGTGACATATGACATGCGGTGCAGCGTGGGAGCCGTGGCTTCAGACGCCCAGCTAATGTCTGATGGCTTAGTTACCCTCACTGCTGCAGAACTTAGACATCCCTAGATTTAGATTCCAGCGACTGTACCGTGTTTATGAATGGAGTACAGCACCGAGCATCTCCATATCGTTAACAGACTCCCCTACTGACTGCGAACGTAGGTCTGGCACGAAACACAATAGACCTTCGCACGCAGGGCTTGTTCATGGCCGCTGGTAGCTCGATGCATTAAACCAGGCGCTCTTATGTCTTTCAGCAGGCAGCCCCGACATCTTGCTGAGGATAAAGCGGGAAGAGAGGCTGTCGCTGAGTGAAGTCTCTGAAAGCAGCTCCTGCCACAGCCCTGGTGAGTGACCCGCGTCCTGCGTCCTAAATCATTCGGCCCGTCAGCATGACGCGTAACTCCTGTATTAACAGCACGTGATGCCGAGCCGCAGCAACGTAAGCCGACGTACATTTCGACCCGCATAGAAAGCCGTCCGGGCACAGAAAAAAAAGATAAAATAATAAACGAGCAACGTAAGTTCTAAGACAGTCTTGTAAAAAGCGGAAGTGCAATAAGTAAAGTACGGCGGCCACGGAAGACCAAACATCACAGCTCGTGACATACAAAAAATGCAAAACCGCAGCAGACTTCCAGAATGGCGTTATGTCGTTTGCAGGGAGGCAGACCCTTTCATGCGCGATGGCTGGACGGTCAGGGATGCCACCCTCCAACCGCTTCCCCCGCAGGCTGAGCCCTTGGGTTGGAGCGGCCATCGGACTTGCAGATGATATATCTGGCCTCTCAGCTCAGACAGTAGAGCAAAGCGAGACAGGCCAGGTTCGGGAATAGAGAGATACGGGAATGACGAGACACCACGAAAACCACACAAGGGCAATGGAGATAAGAGGGACAGTCCTTTTATAGGACTGGGAACGAGCGCCGGCTGAAGTAATGGCAGATATGAGAACTCCGTGCGGCCAGAGTCCAGCCGGAAGCTCTACCGCAGATAAAGGGGCACGATCTGCTTCGCACGCACGCGATCTGCTTCGCACGCGGGTCGCAGGCGCATGAATGATACATTTCACTTGGTTCTAAAGCAAAAGCGTAGTCCGGAACGGGGTCCTTACGCATTATACGTAGTCCCATAATTACAATAACACAGTCTTCTAATACTTACATATAAAAAATATACAAAAATAGAGGAGCGCACAACCGGAAAAGCATAAAAGGCATAAAAATTCAGATTCCCGGGTTGCTGCTGGAATAACAATGGATCAGAACACAAGGCAAGACTTCAGCGCATGCCCAGCAAATACCATCTAAACGCCTGTCTGCTGCATTAAATATCGGGGATTCCGTCACACTGGCCAAATATTCCTTCGCCCTCCCCCACTACATTGAAATACTCCAAGTTTGGGTATCATGTAATAAAATGAATATTAACTGGATGCTGATCCATGATATCACCATTTTTTCTGTGCCCTGATGACGACTCTGAGTGGCTGGAAACGAGTGTCGCTGTATTGCACCGCTGTATTGCGCCGCTGTATCGCGCCGCTGTATTATCGCACCGCTGTATTATCACACCGCTGTATTATCGCACCACTGTATTATCGCGCCGCTGTATTATTGCACCGCTGTATTATCGGCCGGCTCATTCCTTTTGCTATAATGGTGGCCATGCTGCCGATTGTACGTGGAATGGCTACTCGAGACCCGGTGCCCTCCATCCATAACCAGCTTTTTGTCCGCAGGAGAACCCGTCATAACTTCAGTCTTCTCATTACAAACGGAAAAGACAAAGGACGTGCGGGGCATGCATCACGGAAACCGGCCAAAGGCTCAGGCCACCCAGCGGCAGAGTAAGTGCCGAGGCATCTCATACTCCCCCTGGGGGTGGGGCTGACATTTGCCCCCATAATACACAGCTGTTTGTGCATCATGCCATATGCAAAAGGAGTTACATAGAACTGGACGTGGAATAAGAACCATTCGGCCGTCTAATCTGCCGTCTGTCCCGACTCCTAATCAGTCCTTCATCTTTTCATAGATTCAGGAGCCAAATGCCAATGTTTAAATTCCCCCCCGCTGAATTAACCTCTACCGCATCTACTGTGAGACTGTTCCACTTATCTACCACCCTCTCAGAAAAGTAAAACTTCCTTACACTTAAAAAAAAGATCTGGCAGCGGTGGGATTCGAACCCACGCCTCCGAAGAGACTGGAGCCTTAATCCAGCGCCTTAGACCGCTCGGCCACGCTACCTGTGATGGTTTAGTAAAACAAGTTTTTATATATTTTTTTTTACCGTACCAGCACTCACCCTCATTCTTTGGATGTTGTTCATAAACACTGCCTGACCTGATGCAATGCCTTCTGGGTATTGTAGTTTTCTGAGTCAAGCCTTGTAGAGGGTACAAACGATGCAGTCTTTGGCGTCCAAAACCCCTCCGCTCAATAACCGCTCCTCTGTTTAACTTATTCACATGTATTGTATATATATATATATATATCTATACACATTGTCTCCATTTCCCATGATCCCCCAGTGCACATTACATTGAAATCCTACCGTCAGCCCGAGCATGTAAAGGGTCACCAAGATGGCGGCCGACACATAGAGCACAACAGTGATTGGAGGGGATCGAGGTATTATTATCAGTAAGGGTTTCTTTTTTCCTCTCCATATGTGTTGGAAACCGGCGTAATCAGAAACGCTTGCACAAATGGGACAAAAAATAATAATAATAATAAATGAAAAATACATATATATGCACTCGCAAGAAGATAAATGAAGTAAAATAAATAAATAAAAATATTCTACTAACGTCCTCAACGCGTAACGGTCTAAAATCTGCCCAGAATAGGGGCCCAAACCTTTAACCTGTTTACGGACGCACAAAAGGGAGAGAGATTTTTTTCTTACCATCCTGTGGTTCCGCCACGTCTGGAATAACAACCCCTTTAATCCAAAACTGGTGCTCGGGAAAAGGTACATCGACGATATCCTCAGCGCGTGGAAAGGAATTTCAGTCAATTTGTTACATATATTAACGTAACTTAATTTGGAATTTACGTCCAACATACAAGAAGACAATATAAATATTTTTTGGACCTTAATTTATTTATTATATATTATTTATTATCAGATTCACTCAAAGAACTTCCCCAAACCCACTGCCGCAGATGGCTTTATCGAGTACACCGCGCTGGCGATGAACAATGAGAATAAAGAAATTGTGGAAAAGGAAGAGGATTTTTAAATGACAGACTCTAGAAAAACTTAAAAATAAGTTTAGAGAAAAACACAACCCAGAAACAATTCTAAAAAGTGAAAGCAATGCAAAGAGGAGATTTATAAAAAATGATAAAAAAAAAAAAAAGATTTTGGTTTTACTTTTTGTACAAAATAATAATAATTTAAAAAAGATCTATCCTAAAAAAACAAAAATGAGGATGTAGCGGGAGAATTCATTCGGGATAAACCACTCGTGTGAATTAATAGGGGGGATAATTAAGTCTTTTTTCTTTAGAAATCAGAAACGTGGCAGCTCATTAAAAAAAATAAAGTAGTTTGGCTCGGCAGGGAATGTTAATTATTTTTTATTTTGCTTCATGGTGTAATCTCTTTTTTTGCAGTTTAGAAGCAGCTGTGTTAGAATCGTCAGTAGAGGCTCCAATGGGGAATGCTGGTTGTAATAATAAACCGGGTAATTAAACGGGGAAGGGGGAGCAATTATGTACAGGTAGCAGGACCCTGGGGAACGAACGCAGGGATCTTCCAGGCCGGTAATTTGTCTCCGATTCCCCTGCCGTATCTGAGCTCGGGCTGGTTACCCTCGGGTGGATAGACAAACATAGAGGAGGAATATTAATGCAGAGTTAGGGCCGCCGGGGCCTCTCTCTCCGCCGGGGACAAAACATTTCTATTGTGGAGACGGGAGACCCAGGAGAAAAGTGGTTGGGAATTGAAAGTTTGCAAAGTTCTTACTGAAGCCGCAATGATTTCTTCAACACGAATCAAACAAGCGAAATAACAATTACAGGTTGATTATAATGATGGTTTTATTCCGTAATTAGTACCTTCACTTTACAACCATATTCCTAAACGTATCATCTTTCTTACAGAGATTCCATAAATATCTTTGGTAACTATGTGAATCTGGAAAAAATAATGAAACATTTATGGTAATTTAAACCACTAAAGCGTTTGAAACTCACTGCACCTAGAAACACAGAACCCGCCGGCAGATCGGCCCCATCCGGCCCCCGTCTAGTCACGTTCACGTTTCAGTATAACTTGCGATGTACGGCGGCCCCATGGATTAGATAGGAAAGCCAGGACCACGAACGTCGTTGGAGAAGCCCGGCTGGAGGCCCCCAGATGTCCAATAAATTCCCCAAATAATAAACAAACTTAGTTTCCGGAAGCTTTCAGTTCAGACAAAATTTGCTGACTTTTTTTTTTTATTCGGAAACGTTTGTTGTTTTTTTCTCACTCTCTTCCACTCTCGCTCGCTCTGTCCCGATCTCCTCCAGCAAGCGCTTTCGCGTCTCCGCTGACCCCTGTCTCTCTCAGGAGGGAGAAGAGGTCGTCTCCATGGTGGTGAACGGAGGCCTCGTGCTCTGAAGAGCGCTGAAGACGAGAGAAGAGTGGAGACACGGAAGTGGTTGTGGGAAGAGGTGGGGACCGAGTGAGGAAACAACAACAAATTCCAAACGAAAATTCCAAATATTCTCCTTCGGTTTTATTTTTTTTATTGAGGCTCCGTCCTCGTTTCCCGACATTCCTACAAATTAACAAATTTCACAATTTTTTTTACGTCTGTCTGGTACTTGTCTTTGCAGAACAATTCCTGTCCCTGCCAGATATAAAGAAGCAGCCGGATTATGTCAAGCTGTCTGAGGGGGACTCGGCCCCAGGCAGGACCGCAGTCACTCCCCGAGGTAAGGAAGATCCACGTACTGACTACAACACGCAGTCTGCCCGTGCCGTAAACCTGAACTCCCGCTCTCTGTAGTTTCAGTTACAAAGAACAATAGAGGCGAAACCTAGAATTAGATTCAAGAGCCATACGCCTACCCGGTGCATGGATAAATTCCCCGACTATATTAACCTCTACTGATTCAGCTGGAAGGCTGTTCCGCTTGTGTACCACCCTCGTTGAGTTGTGAAGCCTCCGTGTGTCGTATCAGTTTTGTTGCCGCGTGTATCCGTTACAGTATTATGTTACCGTCAGCACACGCGTCCCACCTCAAAGGGTCACCTTCACGGTTTGGTTCATTAATCCTGCCTGTAGTTTGCGATTGTATTGCTCGATGATCAGCGTAATTCACGTAGAGGTACTTTACAGTTTGCTACACGGTGTCACGGCTGACAACTCTTAACGGTAATCCATTTTGTCTCCTGAAGTTTGTCTCCTGGTCTCCTCACAATGACTACGTGAACCAATCAGCAACAAGCAGCAACTTTACAATAAGAATAGATAACAAGGTGTTAAGATGGCTGCCCCCGTGGTGTAGACATAACATATACGTGTATATCTTATACACAGTGCTCGGGATTGGTGGTGCCTTCTACTTCTTCTTGGGATTTCAACGAATCCCGTTAATTAGACAGAAATGCTCATTCGCTCACCGGGTGCGTGGCGGTTACCTCTAAACGCGTCAGATTCAGTAGCGCCCCCCTCTGGCCATCCATGGACCCCAAGCCCAATCCGTGCCGGAGCTCCCGCGACTCCCTTTCCCTCCGTTGGAGATCACCAGCCGTGAGATTTCAACATCAGTGAGGAAGAACTGGTCTGGTGGACAGCGCCACGGGAAACCGCGAGAATCCATTTGGCAAGGAGGCTGGCAGAGTGGTTCAACTGGCCGCGCGCGACAATCAGCAATGAATGCTTTGGTTATGGACGATGAGAAAAGGCACCAGAGCGGCGGTTAGCGCTGAACGGAGAGAAGCCGAGAGGCAGAGAAGATGAAACCCGCCGAAGGAAGAGGAGGCTGGTAAATTCCCTTTTTTATCAGATTTTATCCGTTGTAGAAATAGAAATAGTGTCACGAGTCTGAAAGGATCCACGTGGGAAGCGGATTCCCCTGTGTAGCTTTAGTTGAAGGTTTTGATGACATCATATATAATTCCTAGTTGATAAAGTCTGCGCATGAGTTATTTTCCCTTTTAAAGGGTTAATTTAAAGCTCCATGTGCTGCACTTTGTAGCCATAAATTCCATTTCTCGATCAGTCCTATCGCCCTCTTTCTTTTTATGGCTCTCTGAATGAGCGCCTCCTCTCGCGGGCTGTCGGGGCGTTATCCACGTTTCTGTTCTATGCAGTTATTTAGCTACCCATCGCTCCATCGTTCTCATCTTCGTTAATATCCCATCGCGCCCATCACGCAAAACATCTACCCGTACAGCCTTTGGGTAGATTTCTGTCCAGTTTAGATACTCGTGTGCTCACTTGAGTCCGTGTTCTTCTTCTTCTTCTCTATTTGTAGGCATCACGATTGTGTCTTGAGAATCCATCCTACTTTCCTGAGCTTCTCCATCAGGAGGAATCCATTGAGTGTTGGTCTTAAGACCGAGCCACCCGTTCAGGACCGAGCCACCTCGTTCCACTGGAGCTCCGGTTCAGGCCAAGCAGAAGATCGAAGGAACGAACCAAAGTTTGGCCAGCCGAGTGACAGCCGCGCGGCCGAGTCTTTCCAATAACCTTGAGGAGTCCTCGAGAAGAACGTGGTCTTATTGTCACTTGGCTTTAGATGGATATTATATTGTGAAGAATAATTTTATTATATTAAATAAAATAATAAGCATATGAAAAGGGTTTTAACCCGTGCGTCCATGTCATTTGTCAGCTGTTACATTTATACACCGGTCGAAAGCCTTGCCATCCACCTGGAGAGACGTTACATAGGAGAGTCAGCAAGGTGTCCGTAGGGCCCCCAATGGCGCTCTCCAAAGGCCGCTGGAGGAGAAGGGCCGGTTGGGGAGATCACGGATCTCCCTCTAACTGGCCCAAAATAAATGGAGAGTGCGAGGTCTGACCTCTGTTACAATTGCCCCCTGAGATGTGTGCCGGCGACGGATGGTGGCCCCCGGGATATTATATCGTATGCTGTCGAGGGCCCTGTGAGTAATGTGGGGTATCGAGAGGTCTGTGCAAACTATCCTCGCGCTCCCACCACAGGACAGAAGAGGAGAGGGAGAAAGTTTAGAGACGGGGAGGGATAGTGGAATAGAAGAGAGACAGTCCTTCGCAGAGTCCAGCAACTGTGAAAATGTCCGCCACGGACAATGTCTGTGCCTATCCCTGGCTATAAATGTAAGCAATAATATGACCGTCGGCCCACCGTGGCCTCATTTATTGCCGCTTGACGGACCTGTAGCTCGCGTTGCCGTTTTCATGCACGCGTTTTCACACCTGTATAAAGCTATTGTATCCACGAGCCTGATGGGCGTCCATTTCATGTTTAGGGCAGCTGAGGGAAGGCACGTTTCTTCCCCTATACAGTACCTCCCAAGCGCCTCTGTTTAATTTGGCCAGTCCCTCATTGAGTCCCTGAATCCCTGTGCTCCTCTTTTCCTCCCTTGATGGAGAGCTCAGAATGTTTGCTTAGTATAAAGGTATCACAGGCCTTGAAATCCACAAGACCCCTAGCGATTTTTTTATCAGCCCCCCCCTCAAAATAAGTGTTGTCTTATAAAATGAGAGGTATTCAGTCCCGCTTTGGCATGAAATATGCGAGTAACCGCTTCAGATAAAGCAAATCCTACATGTGAACGTCCAGTGCACCAAAAACCATGGAGACTATATGAGCAACCATCTTAACTTCCTGCTTTGCCCATGGCTGTGATTATTCCTCCCCATTGAGTTATTTCTACCTATTGTAAAGACACTGATTATTGCTGATTGGCTGACAGAGGAGAAGGGCGAGAACTTCGCTGAGGGGCCTCTCCCACCAGAAAATGACTTGCAAATCTCTAGCGTGTGAGTCAAGTCATCATCATCATTTTATTTCTTGCATAAAAACCACCCCGGAAACTTATGGGGAGCTTTTTTTCAGTTTGTGCGGAAATGGGTGAAGAAATAACACCTGGTATCACAGAAAAAAACACCAAAAAAGGTATCATGGAATTATCTCAAAAGAGAAACAGTATGGCGGACATTCGGTTAGTAACCGGGATTTACCACCAAAATACGTAGAATTTATAAAAAGAATTTATAAAAAGAATATCATTTAAATAGAATCTATAAATAATACACTAAATTGTTCAGACTTTGAAGCAGCGATGAATGTTTTGACCCTTGGTCAGCTGTTCCCGCTTTGTTTGGGTGCTCTACAGGTCGGATCTTCTGCAGGTGGGATCCATTATAAATTCTCTTGGACCAGTAGGACCAGTATGGCACCAAAACTGGTCTACTCCAGTTCCATGGTCCGCTGAGTTTCACCATCAGCAGCCAGTTCTATCCCCCCCCCCCAGCTCTTGTCCAACCAGCTTAATATCTGCGTTATTCACCATGTATGGATACCTGACGAAGCTTATCTGCTTATCCTCTATAGTAGAAACATCGAGACATTGTGTTATCCTTGTCTTTGCAGAACAGTTCGCGTCTCAACCGATTAAACAAGAGCAGCCGGATTATGTCACGGTGTCTGCAGGAGATTCAGTTCCCGGGGCCCTCCGAGGTAAGGCAGATTCCCGTACTGACTACATGCGCAGTCCATTTATGCGGTGTTTAGAGCCAAATCTGAACCCCCAGTCTGCTGACATAATGCTTCATGTTGCGCTGGGTGAGTCTGATGATCAAGACCAACGCCAGGGATTGTATGGAAGGAGCAGGTGAGCCCGGACCCATCCGACTACATGGCTAACGGGGTTAACGTGCCTCCTGGTTTATATGCGGTCGCCTTTCCTGGCAGTTTTACTTATTGTGTTCTGGTCACTATAATGAGGTTCTGCACTTCTATAACATAATCATTTAGGTTTAAAAAAGACCGAAGTCCATCACGACCGTCAACCATCTGCCGATCCTTCCTGCTTTTGATTAAAAAAAATGCAAAAAACCCCCCAATTAAGCTGTTTTTTTAGGGATTGAGACGTTCTAAAATATTAATGTTTTTTTCTGTCATTTATACTCCTGTATGTTCTGCTTTTAACCCTTCTGAAGACATCCGGTGTATCTGATAGACCCCCCCTCTCTCGGCGGTGGATTCCGTACCTTTACTGCCCTTACTGTAAAGAACCCCTTCCTTTGTTGTCTATGAAATCTTCGCTCTTCCCGTCTCAGAGGACGACCTCTCGTTCTTTCTACATTTCTGTTAATGAACTGGGGAGTTATTTATATCGGCCCCGCACATATTTATACATCGTTATATTATCCCCACTAAGATACCGTTTTTCTAGCACATATAACAACTTTTTTAGTCTCTCTTCATAACTAAGATCATCCAATCCCCTTCAAGAATTTTGTAGCCCTCCTTTGCTCAAAAATAAAAAAACTATTGCTTTGTTTTATTTTAAAATTTTATTTTTGGGGGAAATCCTTGCCATTACAGTGACTGGGATCTCCCATTTAATGAAACCATATTGCGCCGTGTAATGCAAATAATATAATAAAAATGTAAAAATGTAATCATTGTGGTGATATAATAAAAAGAATACAGTTCCAGGGAGCAGTATATTCCCCGTCTCTCCCACTGGTGTCGCTGAATGCTTACAGAGGTGTTTGAATTCATATCCCACTCGCAGAATGCGCCTCCTACTACTATCTCATGCAATATCGTGTGACGTTCCTGCCTGACACCATGGCTTCGTTAGATCATTTTCACTGCAATGACAAGGAGGTCCCCCCAAAAATGATACATTTAAAAAAATAAAACCCTGCGGTGCTAGATTAGATAAATGGCGGAGGAAGCCGGTGCACCAGGGATCCGTTAGTGATCACTGTGATCAGGGACGTGACTAGAAACCACAAGGCCCCAGTGTGAAAATTGCCTTGGGGCCCCCTGACTTCACCAAGCAACATGTCCCACAATGCCAACTTTGCCCCCAAACAGCTTTTCAGTTCCCCCAAACAGCTTGCCTGTGCCATCGTTGTCCCCAAACTGTTTGCCATTGCCCATAACATCTTGTCTGTGCCTTGAAACAGCTTGGCTGTACCCCTTCTTACACCACTTACCTGCAGGGGTGGTGTGTCTCTCATCCTCCGTGCTTTGGGAAGACTGATTCAGCATGCAGGAAGTGGATATGATGTCACTTCCTGCACGCTGGATCAGTCGGGTGTTCTCTACACTCTCTCTGCTGCTAGTTGCGGGTATTACCCTCACCTAGCGGCTTAAGCGAGGTGGACATGTAGTTGCAGGGGGCGCCCGGGCGTCCTAGAGCGGTCGGGCCCGGTCACCATTGCGATGCCTGCGCCTCTCGTTGTGTGAAGGACGTCATTGGTAACTTCTTTATTTGAGGTTTTTGTTTTGTTTGTAGAACGTGCTTCTGTAACAGTGGCTTTTCATTTAGCGCCTTTAAAAGGGGCTTCTGGTTTTACCATTCAGTTTGCAAAATGTCTAACCTACAGGTAAGGTGCCGAAAGTATCAGTTATTACAGGAGCAGGTTCCAGCGAGGCTGGTAATGGCGCCCGGGACGAACATTGTAACGAGACACGAACCATCCCGCATGAACGTTAGTAAATAGATCCCGCTGGTGTCCATGCTCTGGGCTCTGAATCGGCAGCTTAGTGAATCGACAGTGTGTCACAATCCTCTAGGTCTCTTGGTAATTTGGGAATTTATCTGACGGTTGGTGTCGGAGGGATGACGTCAGGCAGCACCATAATGCACATGGAAAAAAAAGTCTTTAAAAAAAAACATTTTGCAAAATGGACAAAAGTATTGGGACACCTGACCATTACACCAAGCTTTGCAGATATAACGGCTTCCGCTCTTCTGGGAAGGTTTTCCACAAGATTTTGGGGAGTTTCTGTGGGAATTTTTGCCCAGTCATCCAGTAGAGCGTTTGTGAGGTCAGGCGCTGATGTTGGACGAGACGCCCGGCTCGCAATCTCTGTTCCAGTTCATCCCAAAAGTGTTCAATGAGGTTGAGGTCAGGGCTCTGTACGGTGTGCTGAAGGGGACATTTTGGATAATTTCTGCTTCCAACTTTGTGGGAACCGTTTGGGGAAGACCCTTTTCTATTCCAGCATGACTGTGCCCGAGCGCACAAAGCAAGCACCATAAAGACATGGTTGGATGAGAACTCCATGGGGTGGAGAACTTGACCGACCGCACATCGGACACCTTTGGGATGAGCTGGGACAGATATTGCGAGTCGGGCGTCTCGTCCAACATCAGTGCCGACCTCACAAACGCTCTACTGGATGAACGGGCAAAAATCCCCAAAATCTTGTGGAAATCCTTCCCAGAAGAGCGGAAGCTGCTTTAGCTGCAAAGAGGGGACCGACAATGTGATGTCATCAAAGTCCCTGCTGGTGTAATGGTCAGGTGTCCCAATACTTTTGTCCATAAAGTGTATGTCTGATAACACTGGATTACACAACTTCTACTATTTGCCTTTTGAGAAGAGAATATTACTTTGTAGACCTTAGAAATGTAAGCGGTCAAGATGGCGCCCATGTCTAAACTTTACTTTGTTCTGTGCCAAAATGCCAGATACAGCAGAGACCCCCACACAAGACAGTGACACAGACGCACCTCCTCCATCCCCCGGGAACCTTGCACCTAACTCTCACGATATACCCGCCACTTCGCCCCCTTCCCTCGGAGCTCACCGCGTTCGGAAGTACACAAATAGAGAACTCGATGTCCTCGTGCACATGGTGATGGAAAATTACCCAAAATTGTTTGGCAAGGAGGCTGCTAAAACCCCCAATGTTGTCAAGGAAGCCATCTGGCAAGCCGTAGCGGATGAGATAACGGCTCTAGGGGTGGACATCCGCACGCCGGAGAAAGTCAAGAAGCGTTGGTTGTCTGCCAAGCGTACGATGAAAAAGAAGGTCGGCGAGGCAGCGCAGCACATCGCCGAGACTGGGCGCCGGCCCCCCGCGTACCTGAGGCTGACACCGCATGAGCAGAGACTGAGGGACTTCTTCATGCCAGACTTCAGAGAGAACATCCAATGGAGCAGAAATGAGGTGGACCCGCCGGAGGAAGATGGTAAATAACTTATGATGCTTAAATCCATACATATGGCACAAAGAGGACATTTACCGTAGAGGTTGTTAACTTTAGTTAGTCTGCCTTTCCATCATTTCTTTATCCCTTACCCAGTAATGTCCGCTGTCCCATTTCCATCTCCGATGGACCATACCAAGCTGAACACGGGGGCCTAAGGCCGCGATTAAAGAATTATTTCTGGGCGTTCCGAAGCGCTAGGAATGGTTGTAGTGTTTCTGCTGCTACATTTAGTTATAAAAGATCGCATTTAGCAAAATAGGTGGAACAGCACCTTTAAACGGGGTGAAACGTTCTACAGACGAAAGGACGGGGCGTATGCTGTGCTGAGATCAACGAAGACCATGTTGGTAAGCCAGTTCCATTACCCGAGAGAAGATCCGATCCCTGTCCAGATATTGGCTTTTACTTTCTTACATAGTAACATAGTAACATAGTAACATAGTTCATAAGGTTGAAAAAAGACCAAAGTCCATCAAGTTCAACCTATATACATATTGTGTCCCTACCGTGTTGATCCAGAGGAAGGCAAAAAACCCTTATGAAGCAGATGCCAATTGCCCCATACCAGGGGGAAAATTCCTTCCCGACTCCAAATATGGCAATCAGAATAAATCCCTGGATCAACGTTCTGTCCCTATTAATTTACTATCCATAACTTGTGATATTATTGCTTTCAAGAAACACGTCCAGGCTCCTTTTAAACTCTTTTATTGAGTTTACCATTACCACTTCCTCTGGCAGAGAGTTCCATAGTCTCACCGCTCTTACTGTAAAGAACCCTGGTAACCCTGTTACTGGTAACATTTTATTATAAGTTTATTATGTCAACATTTAACTTGAGCTTAGGGGCTAAATACTTATCCAGTAGATGAGGATCCTTCTTGTTATATCAAACATTATATGGTAAGGGGCGTTCTGTACGCCATGAGGCAGATTTTTATCTAAATTATATATCTGCGCTCCCTGACATTCTACCAAGTGTATGTTTTTCATTCCTTTTTTAGGTCCCCCAGAGGGTACATCCAGTGAATTCTCCACCGGCGTTCCTGTTTCTCCTCTGCGCGAGGAAGAAGAGCCCGAAGCCAGCGAGGAACTGTCTGAAGAGCCAACAGCCACTTCCCCCGGACCTCAGGTGTATCAACCCGACCAGGTCAATGAAAACGGACCAAAGGCCTACCAGCCGAGTGACAACCACATCACGGAGTCTCCCAGGAGATACACGAAAGACTCGAGCCACCAGAGAGAGAGACCCTGCTCACCAAACTCTCCGGAGCTGCTCATGCAAATGCACGAGACACATTTATCTTCTATTAACGTAACGCTTTGCAGGCAGTCGAGGACACTTCATGACATCTCTTCCCGTCAGCGCAAGTCAAATGTTTTAATGCAGGAGCAGAATGCCATCTTGTCCAAGATCGCCCACACCCTGAACGTTCTGCAGATCCAGCAGGCGGATGGACTGACGGCCTTGGGAGACATCTTTCAGAAGGGGATGGAATCCATGAAGCTGGCATCTGGACCTCCACGGGAGGGCAGTAAGAGAACTGTGGATGCATCCAGCCTCCAGGGGGCACTAAGGAGGCCAACGCTGCCCTGCCCTAGACCCAGTGACGATCAGATTTCAGTGCCCCCCAAAAGGAAAATTACCTAGAGCAGTCCCAGAGTCGTGTGTATATATATATATATATTCTATATATTCTACTACATTGTTTTACTGAAAATATAATAAAATGGATATCGATAATAAACTTTTCAAATGGCTCGTTGACGCATTGTTTATGCAGGCACCGCCTTTTCTGGGGTCACTTGCTATAACCGCACAATGAATGTTCGTGGAATTTGGTCGAAGTGGTTTTATGATGTCAGGGTGATTGCATCATATAGAACATTACAGCTAAGAGAGCGAAAACCCTGCTAAGACCCCACAGGGTGGTGGTCCAGACACAGGGTGCGGATAGAAGTCTTATTAGTTACCCTGACCTTAAGGGACTGGCCGGAGGGCTTTTGTACCACCCTACTCCGCTATTGGCCAGGACACACTTGGCTGCCCCACCAATAGGTAGTTATTCCACCCCTACGTATTTTCTTCTTACCAATTGTATACACTTTTGGCGTGTCTGAGCGTTCGCTGTCTGTATAGTAAAGGGGGCATTGCATCTTGGGGACTCCCAGAGACTATTTCAGCATCCCAGGGTTAAGCTGTTTATGAATAATGGCCAGATTCTTTTCTGGAATGTGGTTGGGTATCTCCTCCAGATGCCCATAATATCCTTGGATTAGGATGTTTCCCAATCCACCCAATTTGGATTGAGTTTACATTTACAGACTATGTCCTTTGGTATATTTCTGCAGCTCCTTGTCTTTGTACGTTCCCCATAATACCCCCTTTGGGGCCCTTCTTGTACTTTCCACCTGAGATGCTTTTTAAGATGTTAGAAAGGAGACTGGATGTGTCCATAATCACATTTCATTACCTACCTGTCTTTGCCCCGCCATAAAAGAGAGAATTTGGAAAGCCGGAGCGTGGTTGATGTAGGAGCTTTTCGTCTTTTCTTTCCTAGTCATACGCATGATACTAAACGTTTATTTTATCCTGTTTTCCAGACGACAATCCAACTGTAAAACCCATCAACACTGACAAAACGTGGCTAAACCATCCGTCTGAAGAAAGAGAGGCCCAAGAACGAACCATCCAAGGTGAGGGACAAGTCTTCACCCGATCTCTGTATCATTAGGCCGGTCCAGTATCTCCCTTATCGTTGGATTATACCATTTGTAAAAGAAGGGGTGACCGCATCACCAAAGCAGAAAACAATAAGTCACTTATGACAAAATGTGGCGCCACCGTTCCATCCTAAACCGAAAAGGATCTTCTGGACGGTAACGTCAATCAAGTTCCGGAAAGCACTTCCTATGGAGGTGGGAACCACAAGAATTGCGGAGGCTTTTGAGGGACAGACGAGATGAGCTGAACGGCTCTTATCTGCTATCAAATTCCGTTCTAAAGGTTGCACAACAATGGTGCTTAATCTTGGTAATAATGGTAGTTATTCTTCGTACGGTTACTACAGAGATTATATTTGAATAATTTGTCATTTATTTTGAAGGAGTAAATCTTATGATGAGTTGAAATGTCTCATCTGTTTTTTGCAGAT